>NC_038241.2:22602618-22605948 GCF_000004515.6 Glycine max | reverse complement strand
GATAAGATTTAGGGGGTAGAAGGATAGCCTAACAGCGCTAGCTAAGCAACTCGTGGAGCTCCAGACTCGATGGTGGAGGATGCAGGAATGACAATTAATTCATGGGGCTCCGGATAAGATTTGAGGGTGAAGAATAGACGAACAGCGCTAGGGAATCAATTCGTGGGGCTCCAGACTCGATGTTGGAGTATGCATGAATGACAATCAATTCATGGGGATCGGGATAAGGTTTGTGGGTGGAGGATACACGAACAGCGCTAGGCAATCAATTCGTGGGGCTCCAGACTCGATGGTTGAGGATGCATGAATGACAATCAATTCATGGGGCTCCGGGAAAGATTTGAGGTGGATGATAGACGAACAACGCTAGGTAATCAATTCATGTAGCTTTAGACTCGATGGTGGAGGATCCATGAATGACAATCAATTAATGGGGCTCCGGATAAGATTTGAGGGTGGAGGATAGCCGAACAGCGCTAGCCAAGCAATTCGTGGGGCTCCAGAATCGATGGTGGAGGATGCAGGAATGACAATTAATTCATTGGGCTCCGGATAAGATTCGTGGGTGGAGGATACACTAACAACGCCAGGCAATCAATTCGTGGGGCTCCAGACTAGTTGGTGGAGGATGCATGAATGACAATCAATTCGTGGGGCTCCAGACTCGATGGTGGAGGATGCATGAATGACAATCAATTCATGGGGCTCCGGATAAGATTTGAGGGTGGAGGATGGACGAACAGCGCTAGGCAATCAATTCATGGGGCTCTAGGCTCGATGGTGGGCGATGTATGAAAGTCAATCAATTCATGGGGCTCTGGATAAGATTTGAGGGTGGATGATAGACGAACAGTGCTAGGCAATCAATTCGTGGGGCTCTAGACTCGATGGTGGACTATGCATGAACGACAATCAATTCTTGGGGCTCCAGGTAAGATTTGAGGGTGGAGGATAGACGAACAGCGCTAGGCTATCAATTCGTGGGACTCCAGACTCGATGGTGGAGGATGCATGAATGACAATCAATTCATGGGGCTCCGGGAAAGATATGAGGTGGAGGATGGACGAAAAGCGCTAGGCAATCAATTCGTGTAACTCCAGACTTGATGGTGGAGGATGCATGAATGACAAACAATTCATGGCGCTCCGGGTAAGATTTGAGGGTGGAGGATAGATGAACATCGCTAGGCTATCAATTTGTGGGGCTCAGACTCGATGGTGGAGGATGCATGAATCACTTTAAATTAATGGGGCTCCAGAAAAGATTTCAAGGTGGAGGATAGACGAACAGCGCTAGGCAATTAATTCTTGGGGCTCCAGACTCGATGGTGGTGAATGCATGAATGACAATCAATTCATGGGGCTCCAGATAAGATTTGATGGTGAAGGAATGATGAACAACTCTAGGCAATCAATTCTTGGGGCTCTAGACTCGATGGTGGAGGATGCATGAATGACAATCAATTCATGGGACTCGGGATAAGATTTGTGAGTGGAGGATACACGAACAGTGCTAGGCAATCAATTTGTGGGGCTCCAGACTCGATGGTTGAGGATGCATGAATGACAATCAATTCATGGGGCTCCGAGAAAGATTTGAGGTGTGGGATAGACGAACAGCGCTAGGCAATAAATTCATGTAGCTCCAGACTCGATGGTGGAGGATGCATGGATGACAATCAATTCATGGGGCCCCAGATAAGATTTGAGGGTGGAGGATAGCCGAACAGCGCTAGCCAAGCAAATCGTGGGGCTCCAAACTCGATGGTGGAGGATGCATGATTGAGAATGAATTCATGGGGCTCCGGATAAGATTTGAGGGTGGAGGATAGATGAACAGCACTAGGCATGAAATTCGTGGTTGTCCAGACTCGATGGTGGACGATGCATGAATGACAATAGATTCTTGGGGCTCTAGGTATGATTTGAGGGTGGAGGATAGACGAATAGCGCTAGGCTATCAATTCGTGGGCCTCCAGACTCGATGGTGGAGGATGCATGAATGACAATCAATTCATGGGGCTCCGGGAAAGATTTGAGGTGGAGGATAGACGAAAAGCGCTAGGCAATCAATTCGTGTAGCTCCAGACTCGATGGTGGAGGATGCATGAATGACAACCAATTCATGGGGCTCCGGGTAAGATTTGAGGGTGGAGGATAGATGAACAGCGCTAGGTTATCAATTTGTGGGGCTCAGACTCGATGGTGGAGGATGCATGAATCACATTCAATTCATGGGGCTCTGGATAAGATTTGAGGGCGGAGGATAGCCGAACAGCGCTTGCCAAGCAATTCGTGGGGCTCCTGACTCGATGGTGGAGGATGCATGAATGAGAATGAATTCATGGGGCTCCGGATAAGATTTTAGGGTGGCGGATAGATGAATAGCGCTAGGCAATCAATTCGTGGGGCTCCAGACTAGATGGTGGACTATGCATGAATGACAATCAATTTTTGGTGCTCCGGATAAGATTTGAGGGTGGAGGATAGACGAACAGCGCTAGGCTATCAATTCGTGTAGCTCCAGACTCGATGGTGGAGGATGCATGAATGACAAACAATTCATGGGGCTCCGGGTAAGATTTGAGGGTGGAGGATAGATGAACATCGCTAGGCTATCAATTTGTGGGGCTCAGACTCGATGTTTGAGGATGCATGAATCACATTCAATTCATGGGGCTCCGGATAAGATTTAAGGGTGGAGGATAGATGAACAGCGCTAGGCAATAAATTCGTGGTTCTCCAGACTCGATGGTGGAGGATGCATGAATGACAATTAATTCATGGGGCTCCGGGAAAGATTTAAGGTGGAGGATAGACGAACAGCGCTAGGCAATCAATTCGTGTAGCTCCAGACTCGATGGTGGACTATGCATGAATGACAATCAATTCATGGGGCTCAAGATAAGATTTGAGGGAGGAGGATAGACGAACAGCGCTAGGCAATCAATTCGTGGGGCTCCAGACTCGATGGTGGAAGATGCATGAATGACAATCAATTCATGGGGCTCCGGGAAAGATTTGAGGTAGAAGATAGACGTAAAGCGCTAGGCAATCAATTCGTGTAGCTCTAGACTCGATGGTGGAGGATGCATGAATGACAAAAAATTCATGGGGCTCCGGGTAAGATTTGAGGGTGGAGGATAGACGAATAGAGCTAGGCAATCAATTCGTGGGGCTCTAGGCTGGATGGTGGAGGATGCATGAATGGAAATCAAATAATGGGGCTCTAGGTAAAATTTGAGTGAGGAGGATAGGCGAACAGCGATAGGCAATCAATTCGTGGGGCTCTAGACTCGATGGTGGAGGATGCATGAATGAGAATCAATT
>NC_038241.2:22599320-22600483 GCF_000004515.6 Glycine max | reverse complement strand
AGATTGAGGGTGGAGAATAGATGAACAGCGCTAGGCAATCAATTTGTGGGGCTCAGAATCGATGGTGGACGATGCATGAATGAGAATCAATTCATGGGGCTTCGGATAAGATTTGAGGGTGGAGGATAGACGAACAACTCAAGGCAATCAATTCGGGGGGCTCTAGACTCGATGGTGGAGGATGCATGAATGGCAATCAATTCATGGGGCTGCGGATAAGATTTGAGGGTGGAGGATAGACGAACAGTGCTAGGCAATGAATTCGTGGGTCTCCAGACTCGATGGTGGACGATGCATGAATGACAATCAATACTTCGGGCTCCAGGTAAGATTTGAGGGTGGAGGATAGACAAACAACTCAAGGCAATCAATTCGCGGCGCTCCAGACTCGATGGTGGAGGATGCATGAATGGCAATCAATTCATGGGGCTCCGGATAAGATTTGAGGGTGGAGGATAGATGAACAGTGCAAGGCAATAAATTCGTGGTTCTCCAGACTCGATGGTGGACGATGCATGAATGACAATCAATTCATGGGGCTCCAGGTATGATTTGAGGGTGGAGGATAGACGAACAGCGCTAGGCTATCAATTCGTGGGGCTCCAGACTCGATGGTGGAGGATGCATGAATGACAAACAATTCATGGGGCTCCGGGAAAGATTTGAGGTGGAGGATAGACGAAAAGCGCTAGGCAATCAATTCGTGTAGCTCCAGACTCGATGGTGGAGGATGCATGAATGACAAACAATTCATGGGGCTCCGGGTAAGATTTGAGGGTGGAGAATACATGAACAGCGCTAGGCAATCAATTTGTGGGGTTCAGACTCGATGGTGGAGGATGCATGAATCACATTCAATTCATGGAGCTCCAGATAAGTTTTTAGGGTGGAGGATAGACGAACAGTGCTAGGCAATTAATTCGTGGGGCTCCATACTCAATTGTGGTGGATGCATGAATGACAATCAATTCATGGGGCTCCAGATAAGATTTGAGGGTGGAGGAAAGATGAACAACTCTAGGCAATCAATTCATGTAGCTTTAGACTCGATGATGGAGGATGCATGAATGACAATCAATTCATGGGGCTCCGGATAAGATTTGGGGGTGGAGGATAGCCTAACAGCGCTAGCCAAGTACTCGTGGGGCTCCAGACTCGATGGT
>NC_038241.2:22588892-22592950 GCF_000004515.6 Glycine max | reverse complement strand
GGCCTTGCGCCGTCCGCACCCAAGCAGAGGACACGTACAGGAATTCATGGGGCTCGGGATAAGATTTGTGGGTGGAGGATACACGAACTGTGCTAGGCAATCAATTCCTGGGGCTCCAGACTCGATGGTGGAGGATGCAAGGATGACAATTAATTCATGGGGTTACGGATAAGATTTGAGGGTGGAGAATAGAAGAATAGCGCTAGGCAAGCAATTCGTGGGGCTCCAGACTCGATGGTGGAGTATGCATGAATGACAATCGATTCATGGGACTCTGGGTATGATTTGAGGGTGGAGGATAGACGAACAGTGCTAGGCAAGCAATTCGTGGGGCTTCAGACTCGATGGTGGAGGATGCATGAATGACAATCAATTCATGGGGCTCGGGATAAGATTTCTGGGTGGAGGATAGACGAATAGTGCTAGGCAAGCAATTCGTGGGGCTCCGGACTCGATGGTGGAGGATGCATGAATAACAATCAATTCATGGGGCTCCGGATAAGATTTAAGGGTGGAGAATAAACGAATAGTGCTAGGCAAGCAATTCGTGGGGCTTCAGACTCGATGGTGGAGGATGCATGAATGACAATCAATTCATGGGGCTCGGGATAAGATTTGTGGGTGGAGGATAGACGAATAGTGCTAGGCAAGCAATTTGTGGGGCTTCAGACTCGATGGTGGAGGATGCATGAATGACAATCAATTCGTGGGGCTCGGGATAAGATTTGTGGGTGGAGGATACACGAACAGCGCTACGCAATTAGTTCGTGGGGCTCTAAACTCGATGGTAGAGGATGCATGAATGACAATCAATTTATGGGGTTCGGGATAAGATTTGAGGGTGGAGGATACACGAACAGCGCAAGGCAATCAATTCGTGGGTCTCCAGACTCGATAGTGGAGGATGCATGAATGACAATCAATTCTTGGGGCTCCGGATAAGATTTGAGGGTGGAGGATAGACGAACAGCGCTAGGCAATCAATTTGTGGGGCTCCAAACTCGATGGTGAAGGATGCATGAATGACAGTCAATTCATGGGGCTCCGGATAAGATTTGAGGGCGGAGGATAGACGAACCACTCAAAGAAATCAATTCGCGGAGTTCCAAACTCGATGGTTGAGGATGCATGAATGATAATCAATTCATGGGGCTCCGGATATGATTTTAGGGTGCAGGATAGACGAACAATGCTAGGCAATCAATTCGTGGTTCTCCAGACTCGATGGTGGAGGATGCATGAATGACAATCAATTCATGGGGCTCCGGATATGATTTGAAGGTGTAGGATAGACGAACAGTGCTAGGCAATCGATTCGTGGGTCTCCAGCCTCGATGGTGGAGGATGCATGAATGACAATCAATTGATAGGGCTCTGGGAAAGATTTGAGGTGGAGGATAGACGAATAGCGCTAGGCAATCAATTCGTGGGGCTCCAGTCTCGATCGTGGAGGATGCATGAATGACAATCAATTCATGGGGCTCCGGATAAGATTTGAGGGTGGAGGATAGAGAAACAACGCTTGGCAATCAATTCGTGGGGCTCCGGACTCGATGGTGGAGGATGCATGAATGATAATCAATTCATGGGACTTGGGATAAGATTTGTGGGTGGAGGATACATGAACAGCGCTAGGCAATCAATTCGTGGGGCTCCAGACTCGATGTTAGAGGATGCATGAATGACAATCGATTCATGGCACTCTGGGTAAGAGTTGAGGGTAAAGGATAGACGAACAGCGCTAGGCAATCAATTCGTGGGGCTCTATGCTCGATGGTGGAGGATGCATGAATGGCAATCAATTCGTGGGGCTCCGGATAAGATTTGAGGGTGGAGGATAGACGAACAACTCAAGGAAATCAATTTGCGGGGTTCCAAACTCGATGGTGGAGGATGCATGAATGATAATCAATTCATGGGGCTACGGATATGATTTGAGGGTGCAGGATAGACGAACAATGCTAGGTAATCAATTCGTGGTTCTCCAGACTCGATGGTGGAGGATGCATGAATGACAATCAATTCATGGGGCTCCGGATATGATTTGAGGGTGCAGGATAGACCAACAGTGCTAGGCAATCAATTCGTGGGGCTCCAGACTCGATGGTGGAGGATGCATGAATGACAATCAATTCATGCGGCTCGGGCTAAGATTTGTGGGTGGAGGATACACGAACAGCGCTAGGGAATCAGTTCGTGGGGCTCCAGACTCGATGGTGGAGGATGCATGAATGGAAATCAATTCATGGGGCTCCGGATAAGATTTGAGGGTGGAGGATAAACGAAGAGCGCTAGGCAATCAATTCGTGGGTCTCCAGACTCGATGGTGGAGGATGCATGAATGAGAATCAATTCATGGGGCTCCGGATATGATTTGAGGGTGCAGGATAGACGTAGAGTGCTAGGCAATCAATTCGTGGGTCTCCAGAGTCGATGGTGGAGGATGCATGAATGACAATCAATTCATGGGGCTCCGGAAAAGATTTGCGGTGGAGGATAGACGAACAACGCTAGGCAATGAATTCGTGGGGCTCCAGTCTCGATGGTGGAGGATGCATGAATGACAATCAATTCATGGGGCTCGGGATAAGATTTGAGGTTGGAGGATGGATGAACAGCGCTAGGCAATCAATTTATGGGGCTCTAGACTCGATGGTGGAGGATGCATGAATGACAATCAATTCATGGGGCTCCAGATAAGATTTGAGGGTGGAGGATAGAGGAACAACGCTTGGCAATCAATTCGTGGGGCTCCTGACTCGATGGTGGAGGATGCATGAATGGAAATCAATTCATGGGGCTCCGGATAAGATTTGAGGGTGGAGGATAAACGAACAGCGCTAGGCAATCAATTCGTGGGGCTCCAGACTCGATGGTGGAGGATGCATGAATGACTATCAATTCATGGGGCTCCGGGAAAGATTTAAGGTGGAGGATAGACGAACAACGCTAGGCAATGAATTCGTGGGGTCCAGTCTCGATGGTGGAGGATGCATGAATTACAATCACTTCGTGGGGCTCGAGATAAGATTTGAGGTTGGAGGATGGATGAACAGCGCTAGGCAATCAATTTATGGGGCTCCAGACTCGATGGTGGAGGATGCATGAATGACAATCAATTCATGGGTCTCCAGATAAGATTTGAGGGTGGAGGATAGAGGAACAACGCTTGGCAATCAATTCGTGGGGCTCCAGACTCGATGGTGGAGGATGCATGAATGGAAATCAATTTCATGGGGCTCCGGATAAGATTTGAGGGTGGAGGAGGGATGAACAGCGCTAGGCAATCAATTCGTGGGGCTCCAGACTCGATGGTGGAGGATGCGTGAATGAGAATCAATTCATGGGGCTCCGGATATGATTTGAGGGTGCAGGATAGACGAAGAGTGCTAGGCAATCAATTCGTGGCTCTCCAGACTCGATGGTGGAGGATGCATGAATGACAATCAATTCATGGAGCTCCGAGAAAGATTTGAGGTGGAGGATAGACGAACAGCGCTAGGCAATCAATTCGTGGGGCTCCAGTCTCGATGGTGGAGGATGCATGAATAACAATCAATTCATGGGGCTCGTGATTAGATTTGAGGTTGGAGGATGGATGAAAAGCGCTAGGCAATTTATTTCTGGGGCTCCATACTCGATGGTGGAGGATGCATGAATGACAATCAATTCATGGGGCTCCGGATAAGATTTGAGGGTCGAGGATACAGGTACAACGCTTGGCAATCAATTCGTGGGGCTCCAGACTCGGTGGTGGAGGATGCATGAATGATAATCAATTCATGGGGCTCGGGCTAAGATTTGTGGGTGGAGGATACACGAACAGCGCTAGGGAATCAGTTCGTGGGGCTCCAGAATCGATGGTGGAGGATGCATGAATGGCAATAAATTCATGGGGCTCCGGATAAGATTTGAGGGTGGAGGATAGACGAATAGCGCTACGCAATCAATTCGTGGGGCGCCAGACTCGATGGTGGAGGATTCATGAATGACAGTCAATTCATGGTGCTCCAGATAATATTTGAGGGTGGAGGATAGATGAACAATGCTAGGTAATC
>NC_038241.2:22587814-22588777 GCF_000004515.6 Glycine max | reverse complement strand
GTGGGGCTCCAGACTCGATGGTGGAGGATGCAAGAATAACAATCAATTCATGGGGCTCCGGATAAGATTTGAGGGTGGAGGATAGACGAATAGTGCTAGGCAAGCAATTCGTGGGGCTTCAGACTCGATGGTGGAGGATGCATGAATGATAATCAATTCATGGGTCTCGGGATAAGATTTGTGGGTGGAGGATAGACGAATAGTGCTAGGCAAGCAATTCGTGGGCCTGCGGACTCGATTGTGGAGGATGCATGAATGATAATCAATTCATGGGGCTCGGGCTAAGACTTGTGGGTGGAGGATACACGAACAGCGCTAGGGAATTAGTTCGTCGGGCTCCAGACTCGATGGTAGAGGATGCATGAATGGCAATAAATTCATGGGGCTCCGGATAAGATTTGAGGGTGGAGGATAGAGGAATAGCGCTAGGTAATCAATTCGTGGGGCTCCAGACTCGATGGTGGAGGATGCATGAATGACAATCAATTCATGGGGCTCCGGGAAAGATTTGAGGTGGAGGATAGACGAACAACGCTAGGCAATGAATTCGTGGGGCTCTAGTCTCGATGGTGGAGGATGCATGAATGACAATCAATTCATGGGGCTCGGGATAAGATTTGAGGTTGGAGGATGGATGAACAGCGCTAGGCAATCAATTTATGGGGCTCGAGACTCGATGGTGGAGGATGCATGAATGACAATCAATTCATGGGGCTCCAGATAAGATTTGAGGGTGGAGGATAGAGGAACAACGCTTGGCAATCAATTCGTGGGGCTCCAAACTCGGTGGTGGAGGATGCATGAATGATAATCAATTCATGGGGCTCGGGCTAAGATTTTTGGGTGGAGGATACACGAACATTGCTAGGCAATCAATTCGTGGGGCTCCAGACTCGATGGTGGAGGATGCATGAATGACAATCAATTCATGGAGCTCCGGAAAAGATTTGAGGGTGGAGGATA
>NC_038241.2:22586893-22587642 GCF_000004515.6 Glycine max | reverse complement strand
TGACAATCAATTCATGGGGGCTCGGATAAGATTTGTGAGTGGATGATACGCGAACAGCGCTAGGCAACCAGTTCGTGGGGCTCCAGTCTCGATGGTGGAGGATGCATGAATGACAATCAATTCATGGGGCTCGGGATAAGATTTGTGGGTGGAGGATACACGAACTGTGCTAGGCAATCAATTCCTGGGGCTCCAGACTCGATGGTGGAGGATGCAAGGATGACAATTAATTCATGGGGCTCCGGATAAGATTTGAGGGTGGAGAATAGAGGAATAGCGCTAGGCAAGCAATTCGTGGGGCTCCAGACTCGATGGTGGAGTATGCATGAATGACAATCGATTCATGGGACTCTGGGTATGATTTGAGGGTGGAGGATAGACGAATAGTGCGAGGCAAGCAATTCGTGGGGCTTCAGACTCGATGGTGGAGGATGCATGAATGACAATCAATTCATGGGGCTCGGGATAAGATTTGTGGGTGGAGGATAGACGAATAGTGCTAGGCAAGCAATTCGTGGGGCTCCGGACTCGATGGTGGAGGATGCATGAATAACAATCAATTCATGGGGCTCCGGATAAGATTTGAGGGTGGAGAATAAACGAATAGTGCTAGGCAAGCAATTCGTGGGGCTTCAGACTCGATGGTGGAGGATGCATGAATGACAATCAATTCATGGGGCTCGGGATAAGATTTGTGGGTGGAGGATAGACGAATAGTGCTAGGCAAGCAATTTGTGGGCCTGCGGACT
>NC_038241.2:22585288-22586579 GCF_000004515.6 Glycine max | reverse complement strand
GTGGGGCTCTAGTCTCGATGGTGGAGGATGCATGAATGACAATCAATTCATGGGGCTCGGGATAAGATTTGAGGTTGGAGGATGGATGAACAGCGCTAGGCAATCAATTTATGGGGCTCGAGACTCGATGGTGGAGGATGCATGAATGACAATCAATTCATGGGGCTCCAGATAAGATTTGAGGGTGGAGGATAGAGGAACAACGCTTGGCAATCAATTTGTGGGGCTCCAAACTCGGTGGTGGAGGATGCATGAATGATAATCAATTCATGGGGCTCGGGCTAAGATTTTTGGGTGGAGGATACACGAACAACGCTAGGGAATCAGTTCGTGGGGCTCCAGACTCGATGGTGGAGGATGCATGAATGGCAATAAATTCATGGGGCTCCGGATAAGATTTGAGGGTGGAGGATAGACGAACAGCGCTAGGCAATCAATTCGTGGGGCTCCAGACTCGATGGTGGAGGATGCATGAATGACAATCGATTCATGGGACTCTGGGTAAGATTTGAGGGTGGAGGATAGACGAACAGGGCTACGCAATCAATTCGTGGGGCGCCAGACTCGATGGTGGACGATGCATGAATGTCAGTCAATTCATGGTGCTCCAGATAATATTTGAGGGTGGAGGATAGATGAACAATGCTAGGTAATCAATTCGTGGGGCTCCAGACTCGATGGTGGAGGATGCATGAATGACAATCAATTCATGGGGCTAGGGATAAGATTTGAGGGTGAAGTATAGCGGAATAGCGCTAGGCAAGCAATTCGTGGGGCTCCAGACTCGATGGTGGAGGATGCAGGAATAACAATCAATTCATGGGGCTCCGGGAAAGATTTGAGGTGGAGGATAGACGAACAACGCTAGGCAATGAATTCGTGGGGCTCCAGTCTCGATGGTGGAGGATGCATGAATGACAATCAATTCATGGGGCTCGGGATAAGATTTGAGGTTGGAGGTTGGATGAATTGCGCTAAGCAATCAATTTATGGGGCTCCAGACTCGATGGTGGAGGATGCATGAATGGAAATCAATTCATGGGGCTCCGGATAAGATTTGAGGGTGGAGGATAAACGAACAGCGCTAGGCAATCAATTCGTGGGGCTCTAGACTCGATGGTGGAGGATGCATGAATGAGAATCAATTCATGGGGCTTCGGATATGATTTGAGGGTGCAGGATAGACGAAGATTGCTAGGCAATCAATTCGTGGGTCTCCAGACTCGATGGTGGAGGATGCATGAATGACAATCATTTCATGGAGCTCGGGGCTATCTCTTTACGTTCCAAG
>NC_038241.2:22582436-22585038 GCF_000004515.6 Glycine max | reverse complement strand
TGGGGCTCCATACTCGATGGTGGAGGATGCATGAATGACAATCAATTCATGGGGCTCCGGATAATATTTGAGGGTCGAGGATAGAGGTACAACGCTTGGCAATCAATTCGTGGGGCTCCAGACTCGATGGTGGAGGATGCATGAATGATAATCAATTCATGGGGCTCGGGCTAAGATTTGTGGGTGGAGGATACACGAACAGCGCTAGGGAATCAGTTCGTGGGCCTCTAGACTCGATGGTGGAGGATGCATGAATGGCAATAAATTCATGGGGCTCCGGATAAGATTTGTGGGTGGAGGATAGATGAATAGTGCTAGGCAAGCAATTCGTGGGGCTCCGGACTCGATGGTGGAGGATGCATGAATGATAATCAATTAATGGGGCACGGGCTAAGATTTGTGGGTGGAGGATACACGAACAGCGCTAGGGAATCAGTTCGTGGGGCTCCAGACTCGATGGTGGAGGATGCATGAATGGCAATAAATTCATTGGGCTCCGTATAAGATTTGAGGGTGGAGGATAGAGGAACAGCGCTAGGCAATCAATTCGTGGGGCGCCAGACTCGATGGTGGAGGATGCATGAATGACAGTCAATTCATGGTGCTCCAGATAATATTTGAGGGTGGAGGATAGATGAACAATGCTAGGCAATCAATTCGTGGGGCTCCAGACTCGATGGTGGAGGATGGATGAATGACAATCAATTCATGGGGCTAGGGATAAGATTTGAGGGTGAAGCATAGAGGAATAGTGCTAGGCAAGCAATTCGTGGGGCTCCAGACTTAATGTGGGAGGATGCAGGATTGACAATCAATTCATGGGGTTCCGTTAAGTTTTGAGGGTGGAGGATAGAGGAAATGCGCTGGGCAAGCATTTTGTGGGGCTCCAGACTCGATGGTGGAGGATGCATGAATGACAATCATTTCATGGGGCTCGGATAAGATTTGTGAGTGGAGGATACGCGAACAGCGCTAGCCAATCAATTCGTGGGGCTCCAGATTCGATGGTGGAGGATACATGAATGACAATCAATTCATGGGGCTCCGGATAAGATTTGAGGGTGGAGGATGCACGAACTGCGCTAGGCAATCAATTCGTGGGGCTCTAGACTCGATGGTGGAGGATGCAAGAATGACAATTAATTCATGGGGCTCCCGATAAGATTTGAGGGTGGAGAATAGAGGAATAGCGCTAGGCAAGCAATTCGTGGGGCTCCAGACTCGATGGTGGAGTATGCATGAATGACAATCGATTCACGGGACTCTAGGTATGATTTGAGGGTGGAGGATAGACGAACAGTGCTACGCAATCAATTCGTGGGGCGCCAGACTCGATGGTGGAGGATGCATGAATGACAGTCAATTCATGGTGCTCCAGATAATATTTGAGGGTGGAGGATAGATGAACATTGCTAGGCAATCAATTCGTGGGGCTCCAGACTCGATGGTGGATGATGCATGAATAACAATCAATTCATGGGGCTCCAGATACGATTCTGAGGGTGGACGATAGACGAATAGTGCTAGGCAAGCAATTCGTGGGGCTCCAGACTCGATGGTGGAGGATGCATGAATGACAATCAATTCATGGGGCTCGGGATAAGATTTGTGGCTGGAGGATAGACGAATAGTGCTAGGCAACCAATTCGTGGGGCTTCAGACTCGATGGTGGAGGATGCATGAATGACAATCAATTCGTGGGGCTCGGGATAAGATTTGTGGGTGGAGGATACACGAACAGCGCTACGCAATTAGTTCGTGGGGCTCTAGACTCGATGGTAGAGGATGCATGAATGACAATCAATTTATGGGACTCCGGGTGAGATTTGAGGGTGGAGGATAGACGAAATGCGCTTGGCAAGCAATTCGTGGGGCTCCAGACTCTATGGTGGAGGATGCATGAAAGAAAATCAATTCATGGGCCTCGGATAAGATTTGTGGGTGGAGGATACGCGAACAGCGCTACGCAATCAGTTCGTGGGGCTCCAGATTCGATGGTGGAGGATGCATGAATGACAATCAATTCATGGGGTTCCGGATATGTTTTGAGGGTGGAGGATAGACGAAATGCGCTTGGCAAGCAATTCGTGGGGCTCCAGACTCGATGTTGGAGAATGCATGAATGACAATCAATTCATGGGGCCTCGGATAAGATTTGTGGCCTGGAGGACACGCGAACAGCACTAGGCAATCAATTCGTGGGGCTCCAGATTCGATGGTGGAGGATGCATGAATGACAATCAATTCATGGGGCTCCGGATAAAATTTGAAGGTGGAGGATAGAGGAACAACGCTTGGCAATCAATTCGTGGGGCTCCAGACTCGATGGTGGAGGATGCATGAATGGAAATCAATTCATGGGGCTCCGGATAAGATTTGAGGGTGGAGGATAAACGAACAGCGCTAGGCAATCAATTCGTGGGGCTCTAGACTCGATGGTGGAGGATGCATGAATGAGAATCAATTCATGGGGCTTCGGATATGATTTGAGGGTGCAGGATAGACGAAGATTGTTAGGCAATCAATTCGTGGGTCTCCAGACTCGATGGTGGAGGATGCATGAATGACAATCATTTCATGGAGCTCGGGGAAAGATTTGAGG
>NC_038241.2:22570136-22578246 GCF_000004515.6 Glycine max | reverse complement strand
GTGGAGAATAGACGAACAGCGCTAGGCAATCAATTCGTGGGGCTCCAGACTCGATGGTGGAGGATGCATGACTGAGTCATCATTCATGGGGCTCCGGATAAGATTTGAGGGTGGAGGATACACGAACAGCGCTAGGCAATCAATTCGTGGGGCTCGAGACTCGATGGTGGAGGATGCATGAATGACAGTCAATTCATGGTGCTCTAGATAAGATTTGAGGGTGGAGGATAGATGAACAATGCTAGGCAATCAATTCGTGGGGCTCCAGACTCGATGGTGGAGGATGCATGAATGACAGTCAATTCATGGTGCTCCAGATAAGATTTGAGGGTGGAGGATAGATGAACAATGCTAGGCAATCAATTCATGGGGCTCCAGACTCGATGGTGGAGGATGCATGAATGGCAATCAATTCATGGGGCTTGGGATAAGATTTGTGGGTGGAGGATACACGAACAGCGCTAGGCAATCAATTCGTGGGGCTCCAGACTCGGTGGTAGAGGATGCATGAATGACAATCAATTCATGGGGCTCGGGATAAGATTTGTGGGTGGAGGATACACGAAAAGCGCTAAGCAATCAATTCGTGGGGCTCTAGTCTCGATGGTGGAGGATGCATGAATGACAATCAATTCATGGGGCTCCGGATAAGATTTGAGGGTGGAGAATAGACGAACAGCGCTAGGCAATCAATTCGTGGGGCTCCAGACTCGATGGTGGAGGATGCATGAATGACAGTCAATTCATGGTGCTCCCGATAAGATTTAAGGGTGGAGGATAGATGAACAATGCTAGGCAATCAACTCGTGGGGCTCCAGACTCGATGATGGAGGATGCATGAATGACAATCAATTCATGGGGCTTGGGATAAGATTTGTGGGTGGAGGATACACGAACAGCGCTAGGCAATCAATTCGTGGGTGTTAGTGCTTAGCTCTACTGAGTTTTAAAAGATTGGCTAAGATTTTGTTAAAACATAAGCACTTAGACAATGAAGGAAAGCTGGAGTTGCTGCACATGATGTCCAACGTTATGTCAAGGAATCAGATTGGGCTCCACAATGGACAAGGCAAGATAAAAGGTCAAATGAAGAATTGAAGCTGCAGGATCCACGATGTCGGATACGATGTCCAGGACATCCGGCCCGAAAATACTGGACACATAAATCTGTTATATCTTTAACAGATTAATGTGCAGTTAGCAACAGATTTGGCGATCTATCTTTAGGAACGAATTAAAAGATAATTAAAGTTCGAATTACAAACTTGAATAGTTCGTTCAGGGATTAAAGATTAAAGATAAAAACTAAAAGATCAAACTTTATCTTTAGATCTTTAAGTGCAGATTTTTCAGGAGAATGATAGATCTTATCCAGCGCAAGTTGTTGCAGCCCAGATACGCACACTGCTATATAAACATGAAGGCTGCACGAGTTTTCTACCAAGTCCGAGATTGAAGAGTTATTTAGTGAGTTTTGGGACTTGAGTGTTTTGTGAGCCACCTTGATGTTACCCTAACATCAAGTGTTGGACCTGAGTGTGTAGAGTTGATCTCTATTGTTCAGAGAGCAATCTCTGGTGTGTATTTGATTTAATTGTAAACACGGGAGAGTGATTGAGAGGGAGTGAGAGGGGTTCTCATATCTAAGAGTGGCTCTTAGGTAGAGGTTGCACGGGTAGTGGTTAGGTGAGAAGGTTGTAAACAGTGGCTGTTAGATCTTCGAACTAACACTATTTTAGTGGATTTCCTCCCTGGCTTGGTAGCCCCAGATGTAGGTGACGTTGCACCGAACTGGGTTAACAATTCTCTTGTGTTATTTACTTGTTTAATCTGTTCATACAGTCAAATATAATCTCCATGTTCTGAAGCGTAATGTCGTGACATCTGGTACGACATCTGTCATCGATATCAGAATTTCAATTGGTATCAGAGCGGGCACTCTAAATCACTGAGTGAGATCTAGGGAGATAAATTCTGATGAACATGGAGAAAGAAGGAGGACCAGTGAACAGACCACCAATTCTGGATGGAATCAACTATGAATACTGGAAAGCAAGGATGGTGGCCTTCCTCAAATCACTGGATAGCAGAACCTGGAAAGCTGTCATCAAAGGCTGGGAACATCCCAAGATGCTGGACACAGAAGGAAAGCCCACTAATGAATTGAAGCCAGAAGAAGACTGGACAAAAGAAGAAGACGAATTGGCACTTGGAAACTCCAAAGCCTTGAATGCCCTATTCAATGGAGTTGACAAGAATATCTTCAGACTGATCAACACATGCACAGTGGCCAAGGATGCATGGGAGATCCTGAAAACCACTCATGAAGGAACCTCCAAAGTGAAGATGTCCAGATTGCAACTATTGGCTACAAAATTCGAAAATCTGAAGATGAAGGAGGAAGAGTGTATTCATGACTTCCACATGAACATTCTTGAAATTGCCAATGCTTGCACTGCCTTGGGAGAAAGGATGACAGATGAAAAGCTGGTGAGAAAGATCCTCAGATCTTTGCCTAAGAGATTTGACATGAAAGTCACTGCAATAGAGGAGGCCCAAGACATTTGCAACATGAGAGTAGATGAACTCATTGGTTCCCTTCAAACCTTTGAGCTAGGACTCTCAGATAGGACTGAAAAGAAGAGCAAGAACCTGGCGTTCGTGTCCAATGATGAAGGAGAAGAAGATGAGTATGACCTGGATACTGATGAAGGTCTGACTAACGCAGTTGTGCTCCTTGGAAAACAGTTCAACAAAGTGCTGAACAGAATGGACAGGAGGCAGAAACCACATGTCCGGAACATCCCTTTCGACATCAGGAAAGGTAGTGAATACCACAAAATTCAGATGAAAAGCCCAGTCACAGCAAAGGAATTCAATGCCATGGGTGTGAAGGCTATGGACACATCAAAGCTGAATGTCCCACCCATCTCAAGAAGCAGAGGAAAGGACTTTCTGTATGTCGGTCTGATGATACAGAGAGTGAACAAGAAAGTGATTCTGACAGAGATGTGAATGCACTCACTGGGAGATTTGAATCTGATGAAGATTCAAGTGATATTGAAATCACTTTTGATGAGCTTGCTATATCCTATAGAAACTATGCATCAAAAGTGAGAAGATCTTCAGCAAGAAGCACAACTGAAGAAGGTCATTGCAAATCTGGAGGCTGAGAAGGAGGCACATGAAGAGGAGATCTCTGAGCTTAAAGGAGAAGTTGGTTTTCTGAACTCTAAACTGGAAAACATGACAAAATCAATAAAGATGCTGAATAAAGGCTCAGATATGCTTGATGAGGTGCTACAGCTTGGGAAGAATGTTGGAAACCTGAGAGGACTTGGGTTTAATCATAAATCTGCTGGCAGAATAACCATGACAGAATTTGTTCCTGCCAAAAACAGCACTGGAGCCACGATGTCACAACATCGGTCTCGACATCATGGAACGCAGCAGAAAAAGAGCAAAAGAAAGAAGTGGAGGTGTCACTACTGTGGCAAGTATGGTCACATAAAGCCCTTTTGCTATCATCTACATGGCCATCCACATCATGGAACTCAAGTAGCAGCAGCGGAAGGAAGATGATGTGGGTTCCAAAACACAAGATTGTTAGTCTTGTTGTTCATACTTCACTTAGAGCATCAGCTAAGGAAGATTGGTACCTAGATAGCGGCTGTTCCAGACACATGACAGGAGTTAAAGAATTCCTGGTGAACATTGAACCTTGCTCCACTAGCTATGTGACATTTGGAGATGGCTCTAAAGGAAAGATCACTGGAATGGGAAAGCTAGTCCATGATGGACTTCCTAGTCTGAACAAAGTACTGCTGGTGAAGGGACTGACTGCAAACTTGATCAGCATCAGTCAGTTGTGTGATGAAGGATTCAATGTAAACTTCACAAAGTCAGAATGCTTGGTGACAAATGAGAAGAGTGAAGTTCTAATGAAGGGCAGCAGATCAAAGGACAACTGTTACCTATGGACACCTCAAGAAACCAGTTACTCCTCCACATGTCTATTCTCCAAAGAAGATGAAGTCAAAATATGGCATCAAAGATTTGGACATCTGCACTTAAGAGGCATGAAGAAAATCATTGACAAAGGTGCTGTTAGAGGCATTCCCAATCTGAAAATAGAAGAGGCAGAATCTGTGGTGAATGTCAGATTGGAAAGCAAGTCAAGATGTCCCACCAGAAGCTTCAACATCAGACCACTTCCAGGGTGCTGGAACTACTTCACATGGACTTGATGGGGCCTATGCAAGTTGAAAGCCTTGGAGGAAAGAGGTATGCCTATGTTGTTGTGGATGATTTCTCCAGATTTACCTGGGTCAACTTTATCAGAGAGAAATCAGACACCTTTGAAGTATTCAAAGAGTTGAGTCTAAGACTTCAAAGAGAAAAAGACTGTGTCATCAAGAGAATTAGAAGTGACCATGGCAGAGAGTTTGAAAACAGCAAGTTTACTGAATTCTGCACATCTGAAGGCATCACTCATGAGTTCTCTGCAGCCATTACACCACAACAAAATGGCATAGTTGAAAGGAAAAACAGGACTTTGCAAGAAGCTGCTAGGGTCATGCTTCATGCCAAAGAACTTCCCTATAATCTCTGGGCTGAAGCCATGAACACAGCATGCTATATCCACAACAGAGTCACACTTAGAAGAGGGACTCCAACCACACTGTATGAAATCTGGAAAGGGAGGAAGCCAACTGTCAAGCACTTCCACATCTTTGGAAGTCCATGTTACATTTTGGCAGATAGAGAGCAAAGGAGAAAGATGGATCCCAAGAGTGATGCAGGAATATTCTTGGGATACTCTACAAACAGCAGAGCATATAGAGTATTCAATTCCAGAACCAGAACTGTGATGGAATCCATCAATGTGGTTGTTGATGATCTAACTCCAGCAAGAAAGAAGGATGTCGAAGAAGATGTCAGAACATCGGGAGACAATGTAGCAGATACAGCTAAAAGTGCAGAAAATGCAGAAAACTCTGATTCTACTACAGATGAACCAAACATCAATCAACCTGACAAGAGTCCCTCCATTAGAATCCAGAAGATGCACCCCAAGGAGCTGATTATAGGAGATCCAAACAGAGGAGTCACTACAAGATCAAGGGAGATTGAGATTGTCTCCAATTCATGTTTTGTCTCCAAAATTGAGCCCAAGAATGTGAAAGAGGCACTGACTGATGAGTTCTGGATCAATGCTATGCAAGAAGAATTGGAGCAATTCAAAAGGAATGAAGTTTGGGAGCTAGTTCCTAGACCCGAGGGAACCAATGTGATTGGCACCAAGTGGATCTTCAAGAACAAAACCAATGAAGAAGGTGTTATAACCAGAAACAAGGCGAGACTTGTTGCTCAAGGCTACACTCAGATTGAAGGTGTAGACTTTGATGAAACTTTCGCCCCTGTTGCTAGACTTGAGTCCATCAGATTGTTACTTGGTGTAGCTTGCATCCTCAAATTCAAGCTGTACCAGATGGATGTGAAGAGCGCATTTCTGAATGGATACCTGAATGAAGAAGTCTATGTGGAGCAGCCAAAGGGATTTGTAGATCCAACTCATCCAGATCATGTATACAGGCTCAAGAAGGCTCTCTATGGATTGAAGCAAGCTCCAAGAGCTTGGTATGAAAGGCTAACAGAGTACCTTACTCAGCAAGGGTATAGGAAGGGAGGAATTGACAAGACTCTCTTTGTCAAACAAGATGCTGAAAACTTGATGATAGCACAGATATATGTTGATGACATTGTGTTTGGAGGGATGTCGAATGAGATGCTTCGACATTTTGTCCAACAGATGCAATCTGAATTTGAGATGAGTCTTGTTGGAGAGCTGACTTATTTTCTGGGACTCCAAGTGAAGCAGATGGAAGACTCCATATTCCTCTCACAAAGCAAGTATGCAAAGAACATTGTCAAGAAGTTTGGGATGGAAAATGCCAGCCATAAAAGAACACCTGCACCTACTCACTTGAAGCTGTCAAAAGATGAAGCTGGCACCAGTGTTGATCAAAGTCTGTACAGAAGCATGATTGGGAGCTTACTATATTTAACAGCCAGCAGACCTGACATCACCTTTGCAGTAGGTGTTTGTGCAAGATATCAAGCCAATCCTAAGATAAGTCACTTGAATCAAGTAAAGAGAATTCTGAAATATGTAAATGGCACCAGTAACTATGGGATTATGTACTGTCATTGTTCAGATTCAATGCTGGTTGGGTATTGTGATGCTGATTGGGCTGGAAGTGCAGATGACAGAAAAAGCACTTCTGGTGGATGTTTCTATTTGGGCAACAATCTCATTTCATGGTTCAGCAAGAAGCAGAACTGTGTGTCCCTATCTACTGCAGAAGCAGAGTATATTGCAGCAGGAAGCAGCTGTTCACAACTAGTTTGGATGAAGCAGATGCTTAAGGAGTACAATGTCGAACAAGATGTCATGACATTGTACTGTGACAACTTGAGTGCTATTAATATTTCTAAAAATCCTGTTCAACACAGCAGAACCAAGCACATTGACATTAGACATCACTATATTAGAGATCTTGTTGATGATAAAGTTATCACACTGGAGCATGTTGACACTGAGGAACAAATAGCAGATATTTTCACAAAGGCATTGGATGCAAATCAGTTTGAAAAACTGAGGGGCAAGCTGGGCATTTGTCTGCTAGAGGATTTATAGCAATTACTTTTATCTGAACGTGCTCAAACGTTAATAGCACGTTCTCTACTGGGCCAAAACAAATTCGACCGTTGCTTCACACGTCCCTCTACATTCCTCAGTCAAACTCATATTTTCGTGGTAATCTCGTTTTCAGCATTCCCCAACAGCTCTCAGAGATTTACGAAACCACTCCAAAGGCTCTGCTTCTTCATGGCTACCTCACCAAAAGAAACTTCATCTCCTGGTTCACCCTCTGTACCATCATCTCCATCATCCACCAAAGCACCATCAAACCAGGAACAACCAGAATTCAATATCCAACCCATACAAATGATTCCTGGTCAAGCTCCTGCTCCTGAGAAACTGGTCCCCAAAAGACAACAGGGAGTGAAGATTTCTGAAAACCCTAGCCTTGCAACAAGTCCTAGGGAAGTAGACACGGAGATGGACAAGAAGATCCGCAGTATTGTGAGTAGCATTCTGAAAAATGCTTCTGTCCCTGATGCTGATAAAGATGTTCCAACATCTTCCACCCCAAATGCTGAAGTCCTCTCTTCGTCCAGTAAAGAGAAATCAACAGAGGAAGAGGAACAAGCCACAGAGGAGACCCCTGCACCAAGGGCACCAGAACCTGCTCCAGGTGACCTCATTGACCTAGAAGAAGTAGAATCTGATGAGGAACCCATTGCCAACAAGTTGGCACCTGGCATTGCAGAAAGATTACAAAGCAGAAAGGGAAAAACCCCCCATTACTAGGTCTGGACGAATCAAAACTATGGCACAGAAGAAGAGCACTCCAATCACTCCTTCCACATCCAGATGGAGCAAAGTTGCAATCCCTTCCAAGAAGAGGAAAGAAATTTCTTCATCTGATTCTGATGATGATGTCGAACTAGATGTTCCCGACATCAAGAGGGCCAAGAAATCAGGAAAAAAGGTGCCTGGAAATGTCCCTGATGCACCATTGGACAACATTTCATTCCACTCCATTGGCAATGTTGAAAGGTGGAAATTTGTATATCAACGCAGACTTGCCTTAGAAAGAGAACTGGGAAGAGATGCCTTGGATTGCAAGGAGATCATGGACCTCATCAAGGCTGCTGGACTGCTGAAAACTGTCACCAAGTTGGGAGATTGCTATGAAAGTCTAGTCAGGGAATTCATTGTCAACATTCCCTCTGACATAACAAACAGAAAGAGTGATGAGTATCAGAAAGTGTTTGTCAGAGGAAAATGTGTTAGATTCTCCCCTGCTGAAATCAACAAATACCTGGGCAGACCCAACTGAAGGAGTGGTGGGATATTGCTGTTTTCTGAGCCTCAAATGGCCAAGGAAATCACTGCCAAACAAATCCAGCATTGGGCCAAAAAAAGGGGAAGTTTTCTGCAGGGGAAGCTAAAGGGGAAGTAATGCAATCCTGCATAGGA
>NC_038241.2:22565450-22566266 GCF_000004515.6 Glycine max | reverse complement strand
TCGGTGTGTCGGTTATACTCTCGTGTTTTTGCATGAGTGACAATCAATTCATGGGGCTCGGGATAAGATTTGTGGGTGGAGGATACACGAACATCGCTAGGCAATCAATTCGAGGGGCTCCAGACTCGATGGTGGAGGATGCATGAATGACAGTCAATTCATGATGCTCCATATATGATTTGAGGGTGGAGGATAGATGAACAATGCTAGGCGATCAATTCGTGGGGCTCCAGACTCGATGGTGGAGGATGCATGAATGACAATCAATTCATGGGGCTTGGGATAAGATTTCTGGGTGGAGGATACACGAACAGCGCTAGGCAATCAATTCGAGGGGCTCCAAACTCGATGGTGGAGGATGCATGCAAGACAATCAATTCATGGGTTTCCGAAAAAGTTTTGAGGGTGGAGGATAGACGAAATGCGCTTGGCAAGCAAATCGTGGGGCTCCAGACTCGATGGTGGAGGATGCATGAATGACAATCAATTCATGGGGCTCGGGATAAGATTTGTGCGTGGAGGATAGGTGAATAGCGCTAGGCAAGCAATTCGTGGGGCTCCAGACTCGATGGTGGAGGATGCATGAATGACAATCAATTCATGGGGCTCGGGATAAGATTTGTGGGTGGAGGATACGCGAACAGCGCTACGCAATCAGTTCGTGGGGCTCCAGATTCGATGGTGGAGGATGCATGAATGACAATCAATTCATGGGGTTCCGAATATGTTTTGAGGGTGGAGGATAGACGAAATGCGCTTGGCAAGCAATTCGTGGGGCTCCAGACTCGATGGTGGAGGATGCATGAATGACAATCA
>NC_038241.2:22563840-22564880 GCF_000004515.6 Glycine max | reverse complement strand
TTTGAGGGAGGAGGATAGACGAACAATGCTAGGCAGTCAATTCGTGGGGCTCCAGACTCAATGGTGGAGGATGCATGAATGACAATCAATTCATGGGGCTCGGGATAAGATTTGTGGGTGGAGGATAGACGAATAGTGCTAGGCAAGCAATTCGTGGGGCTTCAGACTCGATGGTGGAGGATGCATGAATGACAATCAATTCATGGGGCTCGGGATAAGATTTGTGGGTGGAGGATACACGAACAGCGCTAGGCAATCAGTTTGTGGGGCTCCAGACTCAATGGTGGAGGATGCATGAATGACAATCAATTCATGGGGCTCGGATAAGATTTGTGGGTGGAGGATACACGAACATCGCTAGGCAATCAGTTCGTGGGGCTCCAGACTCGATGGTGGAGGATGCATGAATAACAATCAATTCATGGGGCTCCAGATAAGATTTGAGGGTGGAGGATAGACGAATAGTTCTAGGCATGCAATTCGGGGGGCTTCACACTCGATGGTGGAGGATGCATGAATGACAATCAATTCATGGGGCTCGGGATAAGATTTGTGGGTAGAGGATAGACGAATAGTGCTAGGCAATCAATTCGTGGGGCTTCAGACTTTGATGGTGGAGGATGCATGATTGACAATCAATTCAAGGGGTTCCGGATAAGTTTTGAGGGTGGAGGATAGACGAAATGCGCTTGGCAAGCAATTTGTGGGGCTCCAGACTCGATGGTGGAGGATGCATGAATGACAATCAATTCATGGGGCTCGGATAAGATTTGTGAGTGGAGGATACGCGAACAGCGCTAGGCAACCAGTTCGTGGGGCTCCAGTCTCGATGGTGGAGGATGCATGAATGACAATCAATTCATGGGGCTCGGGATAAGATTTGTGGGTGGAGGATACACGAACTGTGCTAGGCAATCAATTCCTGGGGCTCCAGACTCGATGGTGGAGGATGCAAGGATGACAATTAATTCATGGGGCTCCGGATAAGATTTGAGGGTGGAGAATAGAGGAATAGCGCTAGGCAAGCAATTCGTGGGGTC
>NC_038241.2:22561612-22562467 GCF_000004515.6 Glycine max | reverse complement strand
GATGGTGGAGGATGCAAGGATGACAATCAATTCATGGGGCTCCGGATAAGATTTGAGGGTGGAGAATAGAGGAATAGCGCTAGGCAAGCAATTCGTGGGGCTCCAGACTTCGATGGTGGAGTATGCATGAATGACAATCGATTCATGGGACTCTGGATAAGATTTGAGGTTGGAGTATAGACGAATAGTGTTAGGCAAGCTATTCGTGGGGCTTCAGACTCGATGGTGGAGGATGCATGAATGACAATCAATTCATGGGTCTCGGGATAAGACTTGTGGGTGGAGGATAGACGAATAGTGCTAGGCAAGCAATTCGTGGGGCTCCAGACTTGATGGTGGAGGATGCATGAATAACAATCAATTCATGGGGCTCCGGATAAGATTTGAGGGTGGAGAATAGACGAATAGTGCTAGGCAAGCAATTCGTGGGGCTTCAGACTCGATGGTGGAGGATGCATGAATGACAATCAATTCATGGGTCTCGGGATAAGATTTGTGGGTGGAGTATACACGAACAGCGCTACGCAATCAGTTCGTGGGACTCTAGACTCGATGGTAGAGGATGCATGAATGACAATCAATTCATGGGGCTCGGATAAGATTTGTGGTTGGAGGATACACGAACAGCGCTAGGCAATCAGTTCGTGGGGCTCCAGACTCAATGTTGGAGAATGCATGAATGACAATCAATTCATGGGGCTCGGATAAGATTTGTGGGTGGAGGATACACGAACATCGCTAGGCAATCAGTTCGTGGGGCTCCAGACTCGATGGTGGAGGATGCATGAATAACAATCAATTCATGGGGCTCCAGATAAGATTTGAGGGTGGAGGATAGACGAATAGTTCTAGACA
>NC_038241.2:22560031-22560950 GCF_000004515.6 Glycine max | reverse complement strand
TCAGGTCAGTAGATACTACCATCGCGGCTGCAGGATGCATGGGTGACTTTTCAATTTATGCTGCTACAGATAAGAAGGAGGGTGGAGGATAGATGAACAATGCTAGGCAATCAATTCGTGGGGCTCTAGACTCGATGGTGGAGGATGCATGAATAACAATCAATTCATGGGGCTCCAGACTCGATGGTGGAGGATGCTTGAATGACAGTCAATTTATGCTGCTACAGATAAGATTTGAGGGTGGAGGATAGATGAAAAATGCTAGGAAATCAATTCGTGGGGCTCTAGACTCGATGGTGGAGGATGCATGAATAACAATCAATTCATGGGGCTCCGGATAAGATTTGAGGATGGAGGATAGACGAATAGTGCTAGGCAAGCAATTCGTGGGGCTCGAGACTCGATGATGGAGGATGCATGAATGACAATCAATTCATGGGGCTCGGGATAAGATTTGAGGGTGGTAGATAGAGGAATAGCGCTAGGCAAGCAATTCGTGGGGCTCCAGACTCGATGGTGGAGGATGCATGAATGACAATTGATTCATGGGACTCTGCGTAAGGTTTGAGGGTGGAGGATAGACGAATAAGGCTACGCAATCAATTCGTGGGGCTCCAGACTCGATGGTGGAGGAAGCATGAATGGCAGTCAATTCATGGTGCCCCAGATAAGATTTGATGGTGGAGGATAGATGAACAATGCTAGGCAATCAATTCGTGGGGCTCCAGACTCGATGGTGGAAGATGCATGAATAACAATCAATTCATGGGGCTCCGGATAAGATTTGAGGGTGGAGGATAGACTAAATACGCTAGGCAAGCAATTCATGGGGCTCCACACTTGATGGTGGAGATGCATGAATGACAAATCAATTCATGGAGGTTCCGGATAAGATTTGACGGTGGAGGATAGATGAAAA
>NC_038241.2:22459388-22559931 GCF_000004515.6 Glycine max | reverse complement strand
CGATCTCGATGGTAGAGGATGCATGAATGACAATCAATTCATGGGGCTCGGGATAAGATTTGTGGGTGGAGGATAGATGAATAGCGCTAGGCAAGCAATTCGTGGGGTTCCAGACTCGATGGTGGAGGATGCATGAGTGACAATCAATTCATGGGGCTCGGGATAAGATTTGTGGGTGGAGGATACACGAACAGCGCTAGGCAATCAATTCGTGGGGCTCCAAACTCGATGGTGGAGGATGCATGAATGACAATCAATTCATGGGTTTCCGAAAAAGTTTTGAGGGTGGAGGATAGACGAAATGCGCTTGGCAAGCAATTCGTGGGGCTCCAGACTCGATGGTGGAGGATGCTCGAATGACAATCAATTCATGGGGCTCGGGATAAGATTTGAGGGTTGTAGATAATGGAATAGCGCTAGGCAAGCAATTCGTGGGGCTCCAGACTCGATGGTGGAGGATGCATGAATGACAATCGATTCATGGGACTCTGGATAAGGTTTGAGGGTGGAGGATAGACGCATAACACTACGCAATCAATTCGTGGGGCTCCAGACTCGATGGTGGAGGAAGCATGAATGACAGTCAATTCATGGTGCTCCAGATAAGATTTGAGGGTGGAGGATAGATGAACAATGCTAGGCAATCAATTCGTGGGGCTCCAGACTCGATTGTGGAGGATTCATGAATAACAATCAATTCATGGGGCTTCGGATAAGATTTGAGGGTGGAGGATAGACTAAATACGCTAGGCAAGCAATTCGTGGGGCTCCAGACTCGATGGTGGTGGATGCATGAATGACAATCAATTCATGGGGCTCGGGATAAGATTTGTGGGTGGAGGATACACGAACAGCGCTAGGCAATCAATTCGTGGGGCTCCAAACTCGATGGTGGAGGATGCATGAATGACAATCAATTCATGGGTTTCCGAAAAAGTTTTGAGGGTGGAGGATAGACGAAATGCGCTTGGCAAGCAATTCGTGGGGCTCCAGACTCGATGGTGGAGGATGCATGAATGACAATCAATTCATGGGGCTCGGGATAAGATTTGTGGGTGGAGGATAGGTGAATAGCGCTAGGCAAGCAATTCGTGGGGCTCCAGACTCGATGGTGGAGGATGCATGAATGACAATCGATTCATGGGACTGCTGGATAAGATTTGAGGGTGGAGGATAGACGCATAACACTACGCAATCAATTCGTGGGGCTCCAGACTCGATGGTGGAGGAAGCATGAATGGCAGTCAATTCATGGTGCTCCAGATAAGATTTGAGGGTGGAGGATAGATGAACAATGCTAGGCAATCAATTCGTGGGGCTCCAGAGTCGATTGTGGAAAATTCATGAATAACAATCAATTCATGGGGCTTCGGATAAGATTTGAGGGTGGAGGATAGACTAAATACGCTAGGCAAGCAATTCGTGGGGCTCCAGACTCGATGGTGGTGGATGCATGAGTGACAATCAATTCATGGGGCTCGGGATAAGATTTGTGGGTGGAGGATACACGAACAGCGCTAGGCAATCAATTCGTGGGGCTCCAAACTCGATGGTGGAGGATGCATGAATGACAATCAATTCATGGGTTTCCGAAAAAGTTTTGAGGGTGGAGGATAGACGAAATGCGCTTGGCAAGCAATTCGTGGGGCTCCAGACTCGATGGTGGAGGATGCATGAATGACAATCAATTCATGGGGCTCGGGATAAGATTTGTGGGTGGAGGATAGGTGAATAGCGCCAGGCAAGCAATTCGTGGGGCTCCAGACTCGATGGTGGAGTATGCATGAATGACAATCAAGTCATGGGGCTCGGGATAAGATTTGTGGGTGGAGGATACACGAACATCGCTAGGCAATCAATTCGTTCGGCTCCAGACTTGATGGTGGAGGATACATGAATGACAGTCAATTCACGGTGCTCCAGATAAGATTTGAGGGTGGAGGATAGATGAACAATGCTAGGCAATCAATTCGTGGGGCTCCAGACTCGATGGTGGAGGATGCATGAATAACAATCAATTCATAGGGGCTCCGGATAAGATTTGAGGATGGAGGATAGACGAATAGTGCTAGGCAAGCAATTCGTGGGGCTCGAGACTCGATGATGGAGGATGCATGAATGACAATCAATTCATGGGGCTTCGGATAAGATTTGAGGGTGGAGGATAGACGAAAAGCGCTAGGCAATCAATTCGTGGGGCTCCAGACTCGATGGTGGAGGATGCATGAATGACAATCAATTCATGGGGCTCCGGGTAAGATTTGAGGGTGGAGGATAGAGGAACATTGGTAGGCAATCAATTCGTGGGGCTCCTGACTCGATGGTGGAGGATGCATGGATGACAAACAATTCATGGGGCTCTGGATAAGATTTGAGGGTGGAGGATAGACGAACAGCGCTAGGCAATCAATTCGTGGTGCTCCAGACTCGATGGTGGAGGATGCAGGAATGACAATTAATTCATGGGGCTCCGGATAAGTTTTGAGGGTGGAGGATAGACGAACAGCGCTAGGCAATCAATTCGTGGGGCTCCCGACTCGATGATGGAGGATGCGTGAATTACAATCATTTCATGGGGCTCCAGATAATATTTGAGGGTGGAGGATAGATGAACAGTGCTAGGCAATCAATTCGTGGGACTCCAAACTCGATGGTGGAGGATGCATGAATGACAATCAATTCATGGTGCTCCGGATAAGATTTGTTGGCAGGACCGAATGGTCCTCCGGGTTTTTTCACCTAAATAGGTGTACATGCTTTAGCAAGGAAAAATAAATCTTTCGCGATAGGACCATTTCTTAGAGAAACAATATACCCATGCCAAAAGTTATTTTCTTTGTAACCAAAAATGAAGGGCAGGATGTCAGCATTTAGCTTTTAAATGAACATTCAGGGGAAACTTTGGGTCAAACTGAAACTGTGAATACAATCACTCATAGTGTATAAAAACTCACACAGGAAAGTGTTTTACCCTAATCCGTAGCCATAGCTGTAACATGACTTTATTTTGCACATGATTTCCTATCGAACCAAAAGATCACACGCACGATCACGGATCAATAGGATTTTCTCGAGGGTAGTGTTTTGGAGAGGAAGTTGGGTGTTTCGGTCTTTTCCTCTCTGTTTATGTGGGGCGGGATATCGCCAATCGGGAGCGACTTTGAATGGCAATCCCAAAGGAAGAACCACTTTAAAAATGGGCTTTCCCTTTGCTGGCGGTCATTTACCCTGCCGAAAATCTATCTGGTCATAAGATCTTCTGTTCTCTTTCCTGGTTTCCTGTATTGATCGGGAATTATTCTGTTTTTTCTTCGATCTTTTTTCTTTTTACTTTCTTCTGATCTTCGATCGGGAATCCTTCTTTTCCTTTTCTTTTCTTTCTTTTCATTTCTTCCTTTCCGATCTTTGATTAGGAATTCAGGTTTTAGCATTCGTTATTCGCTCTCCCTTGAGGAGATTCTGCTGTCCTTTTCTCCGAGGGAAAGGATGAGGATTCTTTTCATGGGCCAAGGTTCAAAGTAGCTTAAGGTTGTGTCTCAACATGGTCTTTTCATCGCCCGAGCCCGATTTTGATATCTGGGGCAAAACAAATTCACGTGTCAAGGTGTCGGTCTCGGGTTGAATTTCCATATTATTTCCACGAGGCATGCGTAACATTGATGATTTGGGAACAACGTGCAAAATTAGTCATGGCTACAGCTAGGTGGGTACTCAAGCATCCATTTTATGGCATTGTGATACTAAGGCTTGGGATTTACACAAGTAGACCCAATATTTCCAAATTATGTTCTTTCATCGGTTCAATGAATCCATCCATTCTCATCTCGGTTATTCTGGAAAATAAACTCTTAGTGTCAGTCTCTTGTTTCCAAAAGATATGTTTGTTCTCTATGAATGATTAATGCTTCCTATGACCATAACATGCCGACCTTCGAGGTCTTTCTTTCTTTTTCTTTTTGTTTCATTTTTTATGTTTGCACAAACTATACATCCATCACCATCTATGAGAAAAGCTTTTCTTTGTACACCTACATTCCTATACACGACAAACTTTTTCTGTATACACACGTATAAAAAACTCTTTCTCTTTATATCAACACGGTCTATATAAAAACTCCATTCCTGTTCAAAGATTTCTTTTTCATTTTTCAACATACACTCGTGGTTTATACAAAAATTTCTTTATATACACTCATTGCTCACACACAAGAATTTCTTTTCATACATTATTTATACACACTCAAAATCTTTCCATACACTTTTACATATAAAAACTCTTTTCTTTTCACGACATTTGTTCACAACGCCTCTTTCTTTTTCTATTCTTGGTGTTATCATGATTTTTGTTCATTTTATTTTTAGGACGACGTTCCTAATGGAAAACTCTACAAGGTTCCGGAATTTCAACAAACATTACCGACAATAACGAAGTAAGCACTAACGCAACAATCCAAACAAAATGTATGCACAAAACAAACGACGATTGAAAAAACAAAACAAACATTAGTCCCTCAAGTCATAGATGTGTCCTGATGTCCTGATGTGAAATTGATGTGTTCCTCCGTTGTGTGGGAATCCTAAAAATTGGGCCTTTTTCTAATTGATGGATTAAGCAAGGAGGAATTTACCGTAAGGGGAGTGAGCTCTTTTTGTTCCTCTACTGTATAATTTCTTTAGATGCTCATAACATTTCTCTTTTTTTTTTCAAGGATAAATTCTATCAAATTGTACTTTACTTCTGAAATAATTCTAAAAAAATTTGTGATTAATTTCCATGATAATCGTGTAGTGCTTGAGATCAAACTTTCGTTTCTCATTGTTGGGTTTTCATGGCTTCGTTGGAATGCATTTAGGATATATGTATATATGTATATAAACTTTTGGTTGTTATGTACATATATTATACATATATATTTTATTTTTATCTAAGGATATATTTAGCATGTTCTTATTATTTTATATTTAATGCATTTAATCATTCAAATTATATATATACATGTAAAATTACTTCTATATATATATATATTATTAAACTTACATTTATATTTTAGTATATTCATGTTAATGTTTTTAGTACATTTAATTATTTTATGTGCTTATATATATATATATATATATATATATATATATATATATATATATATTTAAATAAATATTTATCTAATGATACATTTATTATTATTGTTATTATTAATTATATATATATTTGATACATGTAAATATATTTATAAGCTTTGAAGTTAGATATATCTTACTATTATAATACATCTTTATCTATTTGTTAAGTATATTTTCTAGTTAGTTAATTTGTGAGATGTTAAATTATGGACATGGGATATGGTTGTGAATAAGTAAGTGGTTAATACTTGATGTGATATTACTTGTGTTGTGAGTTGTGAATTATACAATAATCCAACTGGTGTCTATCTTAGGAAAAAATTTATGCGCGAAGTGTTAAAAGAAAAGTGTAGGGTTCCAAGTTAAGAACCTAAAGTGTTAAATTGTAGCGCAATATGTTAAACATGTTTGAAACACAAGTGAGAAGTCGTGGGTATTGTATAATTCATGTGCAGTGTCTGCGTGCAAAAGTTGTTTTTAGGGGTTGGACTTGAATCAGAAAGGTGAAGCCCTAACAGATTTTTCAGAGTCTAGGCCTTGGAGGTAAAGACACTCAATTTGAGTGCTCCTTTAGGCCTATGTTGATCCCATATGGTTGGAGCATTCTCTCAAAACAGAGTGATCATGACTGCTCACGTTATGATTTTACTAAGTGAGAGTGACCTTTCATACTCATTGTGTGGCATGTCTTGTTATGTACACCTAAGCGTCCTAGTGTGGTTTTTCAATGACATGGTACCACATTGCATATAGGCTAGAGTCTCAGTATAATTGTTGCATAACGCTTGTGAATTGTTTATTATGAAATTGGTAGTGTTGTTATGTCTTGACTCGAGTGCGTGATTCATGTGTAATGTGATTGGTGATTGAAAGATGAATTTTAAATGATAAAGTGAAGTGGCATGGATTGTATTAATTCGAGTTATGCTATCAATAATTGTATAATGTGTTTTGTTTATGTTTTTGATTGTCTGTATTTTATTTAGAAATGTGATAGCTCACTCCCAATGTGTGTTTGTGTTTGGGCTGATTGCCATTTTGTTTCAGGTGAGCCATCATATGATGAGTTCCATGTTGGAGATGGAGAGGCTTAGCCTGTGCCAGGGAAATGCTTTGATAAATGTGACATCGGGGCATAGGGTTTTATTTCATATATTATAATTCCATGAACAATATAGTTGTTTTATGTTTTCCGCTTTAGTGTGACTTCTCTTCATTCAGATGGGTGGCCTTGTTTTGAGCCGAGATAATTTCATCATTTATTTGAACAAGTTCTATTATGATTTCATAGTGCGTTTGGATAGAGAATTTTAACTGAGGAAAGTAATTTATCAGAGAATTTGAATTTTTGTAATTTAGAATTCATTGTTTGGATGCTTTTTATAAAGAATTTAAAATTTTGGAATTTTAAAACAGAATTTTAAACAACTAAAAATCTGGAATTTCAATTTCCTTCTAAAAAGTGAGAAATTGAAATTCTCTTCTTACATTCTTCTTCAAGAAACACCATTTGAGCTCCTAAAATATCTATCAAGTGTGAGCATAGAGAAACACGTATAACTAGCACACCAACCATATCTTCTCTTTTTTTTATTCATTTTTTTCATCCTCATAATTTTAATTTTTTTTATCCAAACACAAAATTTTGAAAATAAAAGAATTTCGATTGAAGTATTTGAAATTCTTAGAATTTAAAATTTCTCAGAATTTTAAATTTCTTCATCCAAAAATGTTTTTATTTAAATATCTTTTAAAACTTTTAATTAATTCTACATTCTTATTCCTTTTATTATTAGTATATATATATATATATATATATATATATATATATATATATATGTGTGTGTGTGTGTGTGTGGGATAGAGAGTGTCATAAATATAAATTCATACACCACATATATAATTTTTCGGAGTTCACACTCTTCCTGTCTTATCATTCAACGATAATAGTAATTATATACGTGCATCTTAGTAACTCTATCAACAGAAAACTACCACAATTCAAGACATACAACAATCATAAGGTTTTTCAATCTATCTCGATAATAATCTAGCAAACTAATCAATAGTTCCAAAATAAATAATCCTAAGATAACATTATCCATGGGCACAAATTACTATCTAATGTCTAAAATTAAATTGTTGCTCAATTTTACAAAGTTCTACTCCTAAACTAATATTCAATTTTATAAGTGCTCCAAGAATCGGTTTTTCATGAATTTTATATGATACCCTATATTTTCACACCTAAAATTTGAAGTCAAATCTTTTAGAAAAACAATCCATATATTCATAACAATCATTTTAGTTTCAAGATCAATTTAATCCTATAAATATCCTTAAACTTGTTTTTGTTCATAACTTTTTGCTAGAAAACTTCTATTTAAGTGAATTTTCAAGCTAACCCTAAGTTTTGACACCCAAAGAACTTATTTTTAACCTTAAAATCTCAAGACAAAAAAACATATCATACAGTTCAGCCAAGGAAGTAGCTACAAAATTTTGAACATTAACACAACATGCAGCGAAGTCTAGCTTCCAAAGATAACAAGATCCAGGTTCAAGAAGTGGAAACCCCCCCTCCTTACTTTGATGAAGCTTACACGAAAATGCTCAGATGAACAAAGAATTCAGATCTGGATGTTTCAAACTTCAAAGGATGAAAAAAGAAATTTGGAACCAAGAATGAGAGCTTGCACGAAAATGATGAGGAAACAAGAAGAGGAAGAAGATTTAGAGCCTCTTACGAAAGCTTTGAGGAAATAAGCCTCAAGACCGCCTGTATTAAGCTATGAAGAAGAATAAAAAATGGACTCTTCTCTTCTTGAGTAACTCATGCAACAATGGAGAATGAAGGGTGTGAATTTGAGTTTTGGAGAAATAAGGAGATAAGGCTTAAGGATTGGTCCAAATGAAACATGGTTAGGCTTAATGTTGACAAGATTAAATTGACAACATGAATGGCCATTTGATAGCCATGGTGGAGGTGCCAAGTGCTTCCATATATGGGTATTTTGCCTTATGAATTTTAAACCAAAAATAATCAAAGTAGACTTAAGGAAAAATGGTAAAAACTACTTTTACTAAACTTGTAAATCCTATCCTAATCTTCTAGACTAGTGTGCTAACTTTCAAGATTATCGTGCTAACCTCCCTTGGGATATGTGTACTCAGAGTGAACCTTGCATATAGCCCATGTAATGACCTACCTCATCGCTATGATATCACTACTCTAAACTGCATAAATTTCAAATTTTTTAAATGAAAACTCCATTAATTTGCTTATGAAAAATGAGAGTAAATTATTTGCGATACACGTTCACCAAACAATGCAGAAATACTTAAATGAATATATATAGATATATTAACTTAGTACACATCAGTCACATGACGGAAGGTAAATTAGTTCATAAATAATTAAATATGTAATTTAAATCCTCAATTCAAAAATAATTATAGAATCAACTACGGAGAAGTTGATTAACAAAACACAAACCTCTCCCAAAATAATTCCAATGTCATCATGTTGGCTTGGCAGCTCCAACAAAAGAATCTCACTCCACGTAATATATTGTTGTCCATCTGCTCCCACGAATAAGTACTAACCACACAGTATAAAAATTGCAAGGGTGAGTTTTCTACAAAAGAAACCAATAATTATCAAATAACCATAATTAGTAAGAGAAACAATAACAAGTACCATGCTCATACACAATTATCAATCAATACGACATACACTTAATAACTATTCATCAACTTTTCCATAATTCCAATCATTCATGCTCAGTATGATGTATGCACCTGACCTCAACTATCAAATGCAATGTGGTACCATTCATCAGGAAATAGCCTAAGCGTGTTCATGCAACACTCTCGCTAGGAAAACTAGGCCGCAAGTGTCAAGGTCACCCTGTCGTGCTCAAGCAACTCCCCCCTTGGTGATCTGCCTGAGTCTCAAGGGAGTTTCAAACTGAGTGTCATGCACCCAAGTACAAGTATTTCCCCTCATAAGAAACTACAATTACTCCCTAACAAAGTTTATACTATTTCCATGTAATATGAATTATAAAACATGGGCACCATCAATAATGTCATTATCAACATCAACATCAACATCATCTCATCTCAATGACATTATCATCATCAACATCATCTCATGTAAATGTCCTTTTCAATATCAACATCATCTCATCTCAATGACATTATCATCATCAACATCATCTCATCTTAATGACAATACCAACATCAACATCATCTCATTTCAATATTATCATCAATAACAACATCACCGCATGTCACATTATCATCAGAAATACATACATATAAATTTCATGCCTGAGATTCACACTTCCCAAGTCTTCAAACAACATAAGTCTAATAAAACAATACTATCATTTATCAATAGTTGATGTATCACACCCCATTAGTCAAAAATATTATAATAAACTCCCTTCACCTATCATGAGCTCTTTATCAACTCCTCTCTGCGTCGCTCAAAGGCCTCTCTTGTTCCCGTTCGTCGGTCCAAATGCAGAGTTCTATATACCAAATCGAAGGGAATTTATTATAGATTTCAAACATAAGGATAATAATAACATTTGAGGTCAATTACCCCTTGCCGCAACCTACCCTTCGGCGGGAGGGCGACGCGAGACTCACGAGTGCGTCTTCCAAGAAAGGAAAATGCATGGAGTCGCCACCAATGTTTATTCGAGAAAAACGTCAGAAAAACCGGAAAGGTGTGGTCTACGAACTTTAAGTGTGAAAGGTTCGGGAGTTGTATTTACGCACGGGGAAGGTATTAGCACCCCACACGTCCGTCACAAGGGACGACAACCTTTAATCGAGTGCGCAAACATGACTTCGATTTGTTTTATTTTCTCTTTTACGCTTTTTATGTCTTTTTATGCCTTTTATATTTTTTATCTTTTTGTGGTCGACAAGGGTGTTTCCCTTGCTCCTACATATTCCTCAATTGTGGTAAGGAAATCAGACCTATGTAATTCTTCGAGAACTAAACGTTGGTTAAGTTGTTTTGATCTTTTTCCGCAAGATCGATTTTAATCGCACAAAAGTCATTTAAGGCGTTGGACCATTTAAACGATCTTTTGATTTTGAAAGGAGAGAAACGTTAAGGCGTTGGACCATTAACAATCTCTTGGGGTTTTTTGAAAGTAGTGACAAAGTTATGTGTTGACTTTTAGGCTTTCGAAAGTCCACGTTTAACCAATAAAAGCAAAGAGGACCATTTAAGGCGTTGGACCTTGAAATGGTTTTTTTAGGTGATTTTTATGGACAAAAGCTTGATTTGTGAGTTGATTTTAGCCTTAGTTTCACTTTGGTTATTAGTCAATTCAATTAGAGTGTGTTTGGATGGAGGAATTTAAAATTCTGAGAAATTTTTAATTTTAAGAATTTCAAATACTTCAATTGAAATTCTTTTATTTTCAAAATTTTGTGTTTGGATAAAAAAAAGTTAAAATTATGAGGGTGAAAAAAAAATGAATGAAAAAAAAGAAAAAATATGATTGATGTGCTAATTATACGTGTTCCTCAGACCCAATCCGATCATTCCACAATCTCAAACAAATGGTGTTTCTTGTTTCTTGAAGAAGACTGTAAGAAGAGAATTTCAATTTCTCACCTTTTAGAAGGAAATTGAAATTCCAAATTTTTAGTTGTTTAAAATTCTGTTTTAAAATTCTAAAATTTTAAATTCTTCACAAAAAAAATCCAAACAATGAATTCTATATTACAGAAATTTAAATTCTCTTATAAATTACTTTCCTCGGTTAAAATTCTCTATCCCAAATAAAAGTGTCCGATTGATTTTTTTGGATTATTTTATTCAAAGATATTTTTTATTATTTTATTATTATTTTGCCTCTTTTGGTTTTAAAGTGATTATGGCGTGAATGATCGGTTGGATTCTATTCTAACAAAAATTAAACGATATTACAACTCAAATGATCGGTGGAAATTCATTTTTATTGTTGATTAGGCGAGAAAACGACTTAAATAAATGGTTAAAGCACGTCAAAAGGGGGTACGGAAAGTAAACGAAATGAAAATAAAAGCATGTGAAACAAGTGGGGACCACTAAGGGCACATAGAATGAATTGAAAGGTTCGATTTTGGGAACTTACCGGTTGAAGATCGAAGAACGACGAAGAACGAACGAAGAACGATGAAGAACGGTGAAGAATCTTCGCAAAATTGCTCACGGAAACGTCTTGGAAGCGTTATGGAAGCGCCTTGGCTTGGATTTTCTTCACGGAAACAATTTTTCTCACTAATTTCAAGAGAATCCTAAATACCGGAAGGGCTGAACGAAATTACTCTGCCCTCTTTCCCCTATTTATAGGGGAAAAGAGGGAGGTGGTTGTCGCCCAGCTTGCCCAGGCAGGCGAGCTGGGTTGCTACCACCAGAAGGCAGCACCTTCTGTTGGAACACCCTGGAAGGCCCAAGTGGGCCTGGTTGCTATTTGCACACCCCTTTTTACAAAATACACCCCCCTTTTGCCTTTTTTGCTGATTCTTTTTTTGTAACATTACGAAACTTTACAGATTACATAAGGACATTTGTTTTCTTTCCGTAATGTCGCGAAACTTTACGGATTACACAGCAATCCCTTCTTTGACTTCTGGAATGTTGTGGAACTTTACGGATTGTGCAACAATGCTTCCTTTCGACTTCAGGATGTCGCGGAACTTCACGGATTGCCTAACGATGGGTGTTAAGTACCTCGAAGCGGTCAAGCGAAGGTTGCATGCCACTAAACAAATGGTCCCCGAACAAAATTAGGGTATGACAGTTGCCCCTCTTTACTTATCTTTTATTGGAGATAAAAGTGAAGTAAAGATAAGACATTAATTTCGTTCGAGCGAAACATCATTTGGCCGGTCAATATCCCCGCCAGCGGAACCTGTCATTCAGAAAGAAAAGAAAAGGCATCAGAAGCGTCAACAAACTTCAGTGTCTTGAAAACAACAAAGTTGGACAACCACGACACTTCCCTTCGCCATTGCACCCGATCGTCCCTGGCCAGCAGAGAAGAATCTTGTGCGTCATTGGGCTTGAATGTTTCCGGACGACGAGAGTAAAAAACCTGCAAAAATTTTGAAAATGATCAGCACCGAACGACCGACATCATCTTGATACCATTGAATTCATTCCCCTTGGTTGACGAAAGGCACGGATGACCATAAGGTATCTACGCCTACCACCTGACTCGTCGTCCCTGGATGACAAAAGGTGCAGAAGACGATGTCAGTCTCTTCGCGTCAACGGGCTCGTTTGCCCCTGGTTGACGAAAGGTGCGGGTAACCATAAGGTAACCCCGCATGTCACCTGACTTCACGGGTCAGGACGACAGAAGGTGCAGGAGACGATGTTAGTCTCTACACGTCAACGGGCTCGTTGGCCCCTGGTTGACGAAAGGTGCGGGTAACCATAAGGTAACCTCACATGTCACCTGACTTCACGGGTCAGGATGACAAAAGGTGCAGAAGACGATGTTAGTCTCTGCAAGCTATCGTGCTCTGGGTCTGATGGATAGCGAAAAAATGTTTATACAGATAACCACTTGGGTATTTCCGTCTACCCCCTAACTTCACGGGTTAGTATTGACAGAAATTGATGGTGCAGAAGATGACGTAAATCACCACGTGTCAACGGGCTCGTTGGCCGCGATTGACAAATGGTGCAGAAGACGATGTTAGTCTCTGCATGCTATCATGCTCTGGGTCTGATGGATAGCAAAAGAATGTTTATACGGATAACCACTTGGGTATTTCCGCCTGCCCCCTAACTTCACGGGTTAGTATTGACGGAGATTGACTGCGTGAAAGACCATGTAAATCTCTGCGTGTCAACGGGCTCGTTGGCCGCAATTGACAAAGGGTGCAGAAGACGACGTTAGTCTCTGCATGCTATCGTGCTCTAGGTCTGATGGATAGCAAAAGAAAGTTTATATGGATAACCACTTGGGTATTTTCGCCTGTCCCCTAAATTCACGGGTTAGTATTGACGGAGATTGACTGCGCGAAAGACGATGTAAATCTCTGCGTGTCAACGGGCTGGTTGGCCGCAATTGACAAAGGGTGTAGAAGACGACGTTAGTCTCTGCATGCTATCGTGCTCTGGGTCTGATTGATAGCAAAAGAAAGTTTATACGGATAACCACTTGGGTATTTTCGCCTACTTCCTAACTTCACGGGTTAGTATTGACAGAGATTGACTGTGTGGAGAAATTACTTGTGTATCTCCGCACGTCACCTGACTTCAGAGTCAGTGTGACAGAAATTGTGGGGCGGCCGACAAAAGCGAGGCTCTTGCTCCTACGTATCCTCAATTTTTTATGAGGAACTCAGACCTACGTAGTTCTTGATAACTATGAGACTAAAATAGTCTCAGTGTTTTTCTACTAAAATGCGAACATGCTTTAGTAAAGAAACCAAACCTCCAACTGATCAGAGCAACATATGATTTTTTTTTTATGAAAAACAATGTGTCTATTGGGGAAGGAGAGCATGCTGATGAAATTTTCTCATAACCACAAATGAGATTTTGGATGTTAGCATTTCGTTTCTAAATGACCATTTAGAGGAAACACTGGGTTCAACAAAAATAGAAGAAAATCACTCAAAGTGTATCAACCTCACACAGGTAAGTGTTTTATCCTAATTCCGAACGATAGATATGTCATGACTTGATTTTGCAAATCATTTCCTATCAAATCAAAGATTACATGCGTGATCATGGATCAATAGGACTTCTTCTTGGGAATGGTTTTTTTTTGTGGGAAATTTGGCTTTGAGTGTTTTTGGCCTTTTCTTTTTCTATTTTTGTTTAGTGTGAGGTGAACAAGTCACCGACGCACAGGATTTTGGTTGGCAATCAAAGGGAGAGGACCACTTTAGGTCGTGGTTTCCTTTCTTTTCTTGTTTACTTGGTGACAATTCTGTATTGTTTAGATATTGTCTGGTCCAAAGACCTTTCTGCATATTTCTTCTGTTTTCTTCCGATCCTTGATCGGGAATTTTCTTTCCTTTTTTTGCTTTCTCCCACTATTTTATTGGGAATTTTCTTTCTTTTTTTGATTTCTCCCACTCTTTTGACTGGGAATTTTCTTTCTTTTTTTGCTTTCTCCCACTCTTTGATTGGAAATTTTCTTTTTTTGTTTTCATCCGAGGGCAAGGATTGACATTCTCACCCTGGGTCAAGGTTTTTGGTAAGTTGGGATTTTGGCTCAAGGCTTGTAGAACGACTGGACATGATATATGTTAGGGTTTGGCCAGCGGTTCGGGGATAAAGGGGATGTCCCACATTATTTCCATGATACACATGAAACAATGATGATTAGGATATTTTATGCAAAACTGGTCATGCATGCACCCATGTGGACACTCAAGCATCAAGTTTTTATGGTCATGTGACACTAGGGCTCAGGATTCATTTTCCTTATTTAATTCAACCCAGTGTTTCCAAAATATGTTCTTTTATCAATTCATGCATTCATCCGAGTCCATTTTGGGCGTTCGAGAAAATTTTCACAACATTCACCCTTTAGGTGTATACACATTTTTTCAAAAATAGGACATGATCAGTGAATTTTTTTTTCAAAGAAAAGATAGAAGTTATTTCTTTTCAAAAGCATGTTGGCTTTTCAGCTAGACAACTTATTTTTCTTTTTCTCTCTTTTTTTCTTCTTTTTCTTTTTTATTAAGTTATTATCATTTGTTTATTTTTTTTCTCTCTCTCCTATGTTTTTTGAAAAGGTCGTGTGGATGAGGATGCACACTGCCTACTCACGTCTAACCACAAGGTAAACGAAAAAAACACGCAATGGTAAGTCGCAATAAAAATAGTGACGAAATAACTGAGAGCCATAACGCCAAATTCTAGCAGAAACAGAAACAGTAACAGAAAACAGTAATGTTAATAACAACATAAACAATAATCGAAAGCAGTAATGTTAATAACAAAAGTGCGGTGACCTTGGTCACGTGGGTCCGCTCCTTCCCAAGAAACCGAGCAGGTCAGTCATATCTTCATCCGGTAGAGATACTCATGTATCTGCACCTGTCCACAATGGTTAGCCGCCTGCTGGCGAACCAAATGTTGTAGATAACGCTCCACGCCCAGTGACCCAGCTGGATCGGCCTGCTGAGGTGGTGGCGGTGCGTCTGCGGCCTGATGTGCATCACCCTGCACCTGCCTAGGCGTGCAGTAGTTCTCCATGAAGGCTCGGGTGATCGACGGTCGAATTACTTTACTGGGGGGGACGGGAACTCCGTAGGACTGGCAGAGGCCCGTGATCAGCGCTGGAAACCCCAGGGCCCTGTTGGACTTATTTGGGTCCAAAGGGTGCCTAGTAGGCGCCATACCTGCAAACAAATAAATGGCATCAGCAATCACCTAGGCCACGTGGACGCTCATCCGTGTCAGGATGGCATACACCAACTGGCACTTAGGCAGAGGGAGGTCGGAGTTGTGATCGCTAGGCAAGACATTGCTGAGCAGCAGTGTCATCCAAGTCTGGGTCAAAGTGGTCATGCTGGTGCGCATGATTTGCACCCGCCTCCCTGCAGCGGTCCGGGTGAAATCCTGCCCCGGTATGCATAACAGCTGGGCGATGGCTTCCTCATTGAAACCATCGGCCCGGTTCCTCCTCTGGCTGAACTCACACTGCTGGCCTTCCTCCAAAACTAGCGGGTCACCTAGGAACTGGCTGAGGGCATCTGCATCGAAGGGAATCCACTGACCCCTTACCCACGAGTGCATGTCCCGAACTCCCTCCTCCGTGGGCAAAGCATTAGCATAGAACTCTAGGACTATCTCAGGGTCAAACTTGGCCATGGGAGTCACTAGCGGTGTCCAACGTCTACGAGCTATCTCCTCCTGAAAGTTCGTATACTCATCCTCCCTGAGCTGGACACGCCTCTCCCCGTGGAACGACCATCCATTGATGGCCTCGAAGCACTGCTGGTGCTCGACACTTCGGAAATGATGACTATCAAAATCTGGGGCAGCACTGGATCCTTCTCCTGGGACGTCTCTTCTAGACCTCTTCGTGGAGAGTTTCTTCAGAGCCATTTCCTGCAAAAACATTTGGGAAGTTAGTTCAAGAAACTTAATCAAAATGAAAGCTAGATCAAGCCAAACAACGTACCCTTTTTCCAACAAAACACGATTATCCACACGAATTTTGAAAGGAATGCTTACGCGTTAATCCGCGGGTTCTCCTAGGATATTCATACATTTATACCTATCTTTCCCTCGATGAACGACATCCTATGAGATGCACCTACTTTCGTTTTGCAAAGAAATTCCTTACGCTATATGTCAAACTATCCATACATATTTTCCAAGGCATTTTGCTACCTACATACTCCATTTTGAATGGCATTTTTGCTATAGGTTCACATTTCATTCACATACATGTTCATACATTTGAGAGGCAACTTCATGCTATATATATATTCACACATATTTACATTCATTTGAAAAACAATTTCATGTTGCACATTCATTGGAAAAGCAAGTTTTGTACTACTATTCACATTTTGAAAGGCAATTTCATGCCATATGTTCCTATTTTGAGAAGCATTTTCGGGCCATATTTAACATATATGAACATTTGCAAAGCATTCGGCTACCTATTCAACATACACATGTACATGGTTAACGACATTTTCACACCATCTAGGTATAAAGAAATCATCATGGTGCAGCCCAAACAAAGTGCTTGGGTCCCTAGGCCTAAATCATATTTTGGCATTTATCCTAACTTCTGCAAGCTGTCCCCACATCCAAAAAAAGGCAATCATACATGCACAAACCCAATCTATAAGCAACATTCACAAACTTATGCGCAAACACCATTGAGGCATTTCACCGAGCACTTGGTGGGCGCACTTTTGGGCACCAACAACAAGGGGATAGGGGCAATGTGGCTTGTCCCATCATTTCAGAACATAACCTAGGCCTAAGGCCATCCCCTACAACCCCCCAATTCAATGAATCGAAGCACAAATTTGCCCCAAATTGTCTCACGAAATTAGTCAAATGATGTACAATTTAAAGCATAAAAGGCGTCAATGGAAAGCTAGAAACCAAAGGATAGTGCACTTACTTGTATGGAGTGGCAAGGACACAAAATGGTAGCAAAAAGCACACAATGGTGGCCTAGGGTCAGAAAAAGCTAGCAATCCCATGAGTGATGCGTTCTTAAGTGAGGGGGAGAAGTTCCTTGGGTGAAAACTGCACCCCCCCCCCTCTTTTTAAACCATTTCGTGCCTGAGATTCACACTTCCCAAGTCTTCAAACAACATAAGTCTAATAAAACAATACTATCATTTACCAATAGTTGATGTATCACACCCCATTAGTCGAAAATATTATAATAAACTCCCTTCACCTATCATGAGCTCTCTATCAACTCCGCTCTGCGTCGCTCAGAGGCCTCTCTTGTTCCCGTTCGTCGGTCCAAACGCAGAGTTCTATATACCAAATCGAAGGGAATTTATTAAAGATTTCAAACATAAGGATAATAATAACATTCAAGGTCAATTACCCCTTGCCGCAACCTACCCTTCGGCGGGAGGGCGACGCGAGACTCACAAGTGTGTCTTCCAAGAAAGGAAAATGCGCGGAGTCTCCACCAATGTTTATTTGAGGAAAACGTTGGAAAAACCGGAAAGGTGTGGTCTACGAACTTTAAGTGTGAAAGGTTCGGGAGTTGTATTTACGCACGGGGAAGGTATTAGCACCCCACACGTCCGTCACAAGGGACGACAGCCTTTGATTAAATGTGCAAACATGACTTCAATTTTTATGTTCCCTTTTACGTCTTTATTTCTTTTTGTACTTTTTATATTTTTTATCTTTTTGCGGTCGATGAGGGTGTTTCCCTTGCTCCTACGTATTCCTTAATTGTGATAAGGAAATCAGACCTACGTAGTTCTTTGAGAACAAAGTGTTTGGTTAAGTTGTTTTTATCCTCTTTTTTTTGCAAAATGTGTTTTTATTGAATGAAAGGTCATTTAAGGCGTTGGACCATTAAACAATCTTTCAATTCTTTTCAAAAGAGAGAAAACATTAAGGCATTGGACCATTAATTATCACTTTATTTTGAAAGAGGTAATAAAGTTTCGTGTTGATTTTAGGCTTTTTTAGAAATCTATGTTTTAAACAATAAAGGTGGAAAAGATCATTTCAAGGCGTTGGAATTTTAAAAATGGCTTTTTTAGGCGATGACAAAAAGTTTGGTTTATGAATTGATTTTAGCCTTAGTTTCACCTTGGTTATTAGTCAATTCGATTAAGAAAGGAAAATCGAAAGAAAAAACGGCCGATTGATTTTTTGATTTATTTTACTAAAAGATATTTTTTTTATATTATTATATTATTATTTTGCCTCTTTTTGGTTATAAACGTGGTTACGGCACGACCGAATGGTCGGAATTTATTTTAATAGAAATTAAAGGATGTTACAATACGAATGATCGGTGGAAATTTATTTTATTTTTGATTAGGCGAGAAAATGACTTAAATAAATGATTAAAGAACGTCAAAAGGGGGTACATAAAGTAAATGAAATGAAAATAAAAGCACGCGAAACATATGAGGACCACTAAGGGTACATAGAATGAATTGAAAAGTTCGATTTCGGGAATTTACCGGTTGAAGACCGAAGAACGACGAAAAACGAACGACGAGGAACGGTTGAAAATCTTCATGAAATCACCCACAGAAACGTTACGGAAGCGCTTCGGCTTAGATTTTCTTCATGGAAACAATTTTTCTCACTAATTTTAAGTGAATCTCAGATACCAGGAGGGTTGAACATATTTGTTCTTCCCTCCTTCCCCTATTTATAGGAAAAGGAAGAAGATGCTTGCCACCTAGCTCGCCCAGGCGAGCTAGGTTGCTTCCTCCAGTAGCAACCGCCTTCTGGAGGAACATTCTGGAAGACCCAAGTGGGCCTGGTTGCTATTTGCACCCCCATTTTTACTAAATACACCCCCTTGCCCCTTTTTTGCTGATTATTTTTTCGTGACGTTACGGAAACTTACGAATTACGAAATGATACTTGTTTTCCTTCTGTAATGTTACAGAATGTTACAGAACTTTACGAATAGTGCATTTACACTTCCTTTTTACTTCCGGCATGTCACAAAAATTCACGGGTTGTGCAACAATGCTTTCTTTTGACTTTTGGCACGTCATGGAACTTCACGAATTGCCTAATGATGGGTGCCAAGTAACTCGAAGTGGTCAAACGAGGGTCGCATCCCAACAACGGATGGTCCCCAGACGAAATTAGGGTATGAAAGTTGCCTCTCTTTACTTGCCTTTTATTGGAGATAAAAGGGAAGTAAAGATAAGACACTAATTTCGTTCGAGCGAAACACCATTCGGCCAATGAATCTCCCTGCCAACGAAACCTGCAAAAATTTTGAAAATGATCAGTACCGACACATCATCCTGATATTGTTGAATTCATTCCTCTTGGTTGACACAAGGTGCAGAATGACCATAATTTGTCTCTGCGTAGCTTTTGGACGCGATCGAGCCTGGGCGGCAAGGCGCAGAATGACCATAATTTGTCTTTGCGTGCCACCAGACACGATCGCCTCTGGATGGCGAAAAGGTGCACGTAATGACCATAATTTGTCTCCGCCCACCTCTCGACTTACTGTCCCCGAATGATAAAGGGTGTAGAATTACCATAATTTGTCTCTGCACGTTTATCACTCGACTCGCTGCTCCTAAATGACAAAGGGCGCAAAATTTTTTTCTCTGCGCATTTATCACTCATCTTGCCGCTCTTGAATGACAAAGGGCGCAAAATTTGTCTGTGCGTTTATCACTCATCGAGCATGCGAATAACCGCATGTCATCGGGCTCGCCGCCTCTGGATGACAAAAGGCGCAGAAGACGACGTTATTCTCTGCGTGCTATCATGCTTTGAGTCTTATAGATAGCAAAAGAAAGTTTTAAAAGTGCGGGACGAAATGATTCTCGCATGTCATCGGGCCCGCCACCTCTGGATGACAAAAGGCACAGAAGACGACGTTAGTCTCTGCGTGCTATCATGCTTTGAGTCTTATAGATAGCAAAAGAAAGATTTAAAAGTGCGGGACCAAATGATTCCCGCATTTCATCGGGCCCGCCGCTTCTGAGTGACAAAAGGCTCAGAAGACGACGTTAGTCTCTGCGTGCTATCATGCTTTGAGTCTTATAGATAGCAAAAGAAAGATTTAAAAGTGCGGCACCAAATGGTTCCCACATGTCATCAGTCCCGCCGCCTCTGGATGACAAAAGGCGCAGAAGACGACGTTAGTCTCTGCGTGCTATCATGTTTTGAGTCTTATAGATAGCAAAAGAAAGTTTTAAAAGTGCGGGACCAAATGGTTCCCGCATGTCATCGGGCCCGCCGACTCTGGATGACAAAAGGCGCAGAAGACAACATTAGTCTCTGCGTGCTATCATGCTTTGAGTCTTATAGACAGCAAAAGAAAGATTTAAAAGTGCGGGACCAAATGGTTCTCGCATGTCATCGGGCCCGCCGCCTCTGGATGACAAAAGGCGCAGAAGACGATGCTAGTCTTTGTGTGCTATCATGCTTTGAGTCTTATAGACAGCAAAAGAAAGTTTTAAAAGTGCGGGACCAAATGATTCCCGCATGTCATCGGGCTCGCCGCCTCTGGATGACAAAAGGCGCAGAAGACGACGTTATTCTCTGCATGCTATCATGCTTTGAGTCTTATAGATAGCAAAAGAAAGTTTTAAAAGTGCGGGACGAAATGATTCTCGCATGTCATCGGGCCCGCCGCCTCTGGATGACAAAAGGCACAGAAGACGACGTTAGTCTCTGCATGCTATCATGCTTTGAGTCTTATAGATAGCAAAAGAAAGTTTTAAACGGATAACCATCAGGTGTCTTCGCATGTCACATGACCACAGGGTCAGTATGACAAAAATTGTGGGGCGGCCGACAAAAGCGAGGCTCTTGCTCCTACGTATCCTCAATGAGGAACTCAGACCTACGTAGTTCTGGATAACTTGTGAGACTAAAAATAGTCTCGGTATTTTCTTCACTAAAATGCGAACATGGTTTAGTAAAGAGACAAAACTTCCAACTAATCAGAGCAACATATGCTTTTTGAATGAAAAACAATGTGTCTACCAGGGAAGGGGAGTATGCTGATGAAATCTTCTCATATAAATGAGATTTCGGATGTTAGCATTTCGTTTCTAAATGACCATTTAGAGGAAACACTTGGTTTGCAATCAAAGGGGAAGGACTACTTTAGATCGTGGTTTCCTTTCTTTTCTTGTTTTACTTGGTGACAATTCTGTATTTGTTCAGATGTCGTCTTTGTCCAACGACTTCTCTGCATATTTCTTTTTCTTCCGATGTTTGATCGGGAATTTTCTTTCTTTTTGTTTTCTCCCACTCTTTTGATTGGGAATTTTCTCTTTTTGCTTTCTTCCGATTCTTTTGATCGGGAATTTTCTCCTTTTCTCTTCTTTTCCTCTTTTTTTGTTTTTGTTTTCTTTTGAGGGCCATGTTTATGGTAAGTTGGGATTTTGGCTCAAGGCTGATAGAAAGGCTGGACATGACATATGTCAGTTTTGACCAGCGGTTTAGGGGTAAAGGGGATGTCCCACATTATTTCCATGATACACATGCAACAATGATGATTTGGAAATTTTATGCAAAACTGGTCATGCATGCACCTATGAGGATACTGAAGCAACAAATTTTTATGGACATGTGATACTAGGGCTTAGGATTCATTTTCTCTATTTTAGTCAACCCAGTGCTTTCAAACCATGTTCTTTTATCAATTTGTGCATTTATCCAAGTCTATTTTGGGTGTTCGAAAACTTTCGCAGCATTTATCCTTCAAATGTATACACATTTTTTCAAAAACTGGTTATGATCAGTGAATTTTTTCAAAGAAAAGTTGGAAATTATCTCTTTTCACAAGCATGTTGTTTTTTAGCCAGACAACTTTTTATTTTTATTTATTTCCTTTTTTTCTTCCTTTCTTTTCTTTTCTTACTTGCTCCCTTTTCCTTTTCCTCTTTTTTTCTTTTTTTAAGGTATTTATCATTTGTTCATTTCCTCTTTCTTCTTTCCTTTTTCTCTTTTTTTTCTTTGACAAGGTGTGCGGATGACGACGCATACTACCTATTTATGTCTAACCACAAGGTGAACGAAAAACGCACGAAAATGGTAAGTCGCAAAAACGGTGACAAAATAACTGAGAGCCATAACGCCAAAAATTTCTAACAGAAACGAACAATAATGATAGTAACGTTAGCAACCATATGAACAAAAACATAAAATAGTAATGTCAACAACAATATAGACAATAACAAAAAAGTCAATAGCAAAATAATCAAAAAAACAGTAATGTAAAAAAAATGCGGTGACCTCGGTCACGTGGCTCCGCTTCCTCCCAAGAAGCCAAGCAAGTCTGCCATCTCCTCATCCATGTGAGCCTCCTCTGCATCGCCGGGAGCTCCTGCAGGCGCCTCCTCCGCCTGGGCCTCGGTCCAATCTCCGGGCCATGCGACCTCAGTCCTAAATTGATCTGTAGTAGGGCACGCAAAAGGTACAAAACCTTGGCCCTGCTGACTGAGGCTGAGCTGGTAGAGACACTCGTGTATGTGCACCTGCCCCCGGTGGTTGGCCGCCTGCTGGCGAACCAAGTGCTGTAGATACCGCTCCATGCCTAATGACCCAGCGGGATCAGCCTGATGAGGTGGTGGTGGTGCGTCTGCGGCCTGCGGTGCATCACCCTGCGCCTGCCTAGGCGTACAATACTTCTCAATGAAGGCCCAGGTGATCGGCGGTCGGATCACCTTACTAGGTGTGACGGGAACCCCGACTAACCGGCAGAGGCCCATGATCAATGCAAGAAACCCGACGGCCCTGTTAGACTTATCCGGGTCTAGGGGGTGCCTAGTGGGTGGCATACCTGCAAATAAATAGACGGCGTCAGCAATTAACTGAGCCACATGGACGCTCATCCGTGTCAGGATGGCATACACCAGCTGACACTTGGCAGAGGAAGGTCGATGTTATGATCACTAGGCAAGACATTACTAAGCAGCAATGTCATCCACATATGTGTCAAGGTGGTCATGCTGGTGTCCATGATCCACACCCGCCTCCCGGCAGTGGTCCGGGTGAAATCCTGACCCGGTGTGCATAACAGCTGAGCAATGGCCTCTTCGTCAAACCCATCGGCCCTGTTCCTCCTCTGACTAAACTCGCACTCCTGGCCTTCCTCCAGCACTAGCGGGTCACCCAGGAACTAACTGAGGGCATCTGCGTCAAAGGGGATCCATTGACCCTTTACCCATGACCGCATGTCCCGCACTCCCTCTTCTATGGGGCAAGCATTAGCATAAAACTCCAGAACTATATCTGGGTCAAACTTAGCCATCGGAGTGACCAGTGATGTCCAATGTCGGCAAGCTATTTCTTCCTAAAAATCTGTGTACTCATTGTCCCTGAGCTGGACGCGTCTTTCTTTGTGGAACGACCATCCTTTGATGGTCTCGAAACGTTGCTGGTGCTCAGTGCTCCTGAAACGATGGCTATCAAACATATATATATATATATATATATATATATATATATATATTGAAAAGAATTCATATATGCATGCTCAAGGTATTGTGCCAAACCATGGTGCAGCCCCAAAAATCAGCCGCTGGCCTAAAGGGAAATTCCTATCATAATGCCCTCATTTTTACGCTTTCTTGTATTGAAATCAAAAGCTTGGGTTCCTAGGCCTAGAATCGCATTCAGGCACTCATTTTAACCTCTACATGTTGTCCCTATACCGAGCACTTGGTGGGCACATGTTTAGGCATGAATAGCAAGAGAATGGGGGCAATGTGGCATGCCCCATTACTCCAGAATGCAACATAGGCCTAAGGCCATCCCTTACAACCCCTTAATTTAGCGAAAACAAGTATGGTTTCATATGTGAATTGCTTCACGAATTTCGCATAATATGAGCAACTAAAGCACCAAAACACAACAATGGAGAGCCAAATAACCAAGGCAAAGTGCACTTACTTGTAGGGAGTGAAACAAAGCGTGAAAAGGGAAGCAAAAACTCAACAATGGAAGCTTGGGGGCTTTTGTCTTCGTAGTTCCCGTGAGCTTGGTGTTTTTGAAGTGAGGGGGAGAGTTTTGGGTGGAGGAAAACTCCCTCTCCCTCGTTTTTTTATTTGCAGGTGTAGGGGTGCTCGCCCAGGCGAGCTAACCTGTACTTTTTTTTAGGGAAGACATAAGCATGGCCCTCTACGGGTTGGCGTTTGCTTACTCGAATCCACTCAAGGTAGATTAGGCATCCATTAATTATTTTAAAAAAACAACAGTAATAATTACTGTGAATTTAAAGGATACTAGTCTACCTTGCAGTGGTGTTTTCCGCTTGTCCAGAGCTGGGGAAGGGACGACGATCTATCGGTTGTGACCCTAGCCTCTATTTGCATCCGTCCCTAAGTACCTGAAAAATAGGAGACGGCATTGTGCGGCAAACCGTGGCCGCGTTACCATTTTACCTTGATGGGTTTCTACCTTCAGCTTCATCCCGGCATCTGACCACTGCCTAAGACGCTTCTGCCCCTGTTATCACAAAATATGCATGTGTATGCGTATGCATGAGTGTTTTCAAATGCAACAATCTTTTTAGTGAAAATTGGTTAGGTCTAGTTTTAATTAAGCGCTTGGGGCATCCCATGGACTGAGCGAAAAGGCTCAGGTCATCACAAACTGCACATGGTTTGAAACACAAAGTGAGGACTGAAGCCTCAAACTCATGTTCTCTTCATTTAAAAAACTGCGACGAGAATTTATAGCAGACGGGAATCCCTAGGGAAAACCAAGAAATACACACATAAAAATAAAAGAACTTGCAGCGATATCCTCAATTGCCCCAGATTCTAAGCATAGTATCGCTTGACAACATCAGAGTTCACGGGGATAGGTAGCTCCTCGCCATCCATGTTGGTAAGCACCAGGGCCCCTCCGGAAAAGGCCTTTTTCACAACGAAAGGCCCTTCATAGTTTTGGGCCCACTTCCCTCGATTATCTTTGACAGCGTGGGACATCTTTTTTAGTACAAGGTCCCCCTCGTGGAACCGGCGCAAGCACACCTTCTTGTCAAACGCATTCTTCATTCTTTGTTGATACAGGCGCCCATGGCTCATGGTCGTCAAGCGCTTACCTTCAATAAGATTGAGTTAGTAGTAGCGCGTTTAAGCCCACTCCGATTCTTCTAAGCCTGATTCTGCTAGTATCCTCTGGGAAAAGATCTCTACTTCAAATGGGAGTACTGCTTCTGTTCCATAAACCAAGGAATATGGTGTTGCCCCAGTAGAAGTTCGTACCAAAGTTCGGTATCCATGCAAGGCAAGAGGCAACATCTCATGCCAATCTTTGTATGACACTGTCATCTTTTGAATAATTTTCTTAATATTCTTGTTGGCTGCTTCCACGGCTCCGTTCATTTTTGGTCGGTAGGGCGTGGAATTGTGATGCTGGATTTTGAAATCCGCGCATATTTCCTACATCATCTTGTTCTTAAGATTGGTACCATTGTCAGTAATGATCTTCCTAGGGAGTCCGTACCGACAAATCAGCTCCCTCTTGATGAATCTGACCACTACACTCCTCGTGACATTGGTCTAGGAAGCCACTTCGACCCATTTGGTGAAATAATCTATTGCCACGAGAATGAAGCGATGACCGTTCGAAGCCTTGGGTTTGATGGATCCTATGACGTCTATCCCCCACATGGAAATAGGCCAAGGGGAGGACATGACATTCAGAGGATATGGCGGAGCATTGACATTGTCCGCGAACGCTTGACATTTATGGCATTTCCTTACATGGATGCAGCAATCACTTTCCATGGTGAGCTAGTAATAACCTGTTCTCAGGATCTTCCTGGCCATAGCATGCCCATTGGCATGCGTTCCAAACGAACCCTCATGGGCTTCCTCAATCATATGGTTCGCCTCTTTGGCATCCACGCATCGCAGAAGAGTCATGTCGTGGCTTCTTTTATATAGTATGATTCTTCTCATGAAGAAACTGGCCGCCAATATCCTCAATGTCCTCTTATCATTGTCAGAAGCCCCCGGTGGGTATTCTTTGCTTTCAACAAATCGCTTGATATCGAAATACCAAGGCTTACCGTCCCATTCCTCTTCCGCCAGACAACAATGCGCAAGTCCGCCACGACACCAGAATTTAATGTATGGTAGGTCCCCGTGCGGTGTTAGTTGGAACATGGATGCCAAGGTAGCAAGCGCATCCACCATTTGATTTTCCTCCCGGGTAACATGATGGAAGGAGATCTCATCAAAAGAGTCAGCCAACTCCTTGATATAGGCTTTGTAGGGTATCAGCTTGGGGTCTCTAGTTTCCCATTCCCCTCTCAGCTGGTGAATCACCAGTGCTGAGTCCCCGTATACTTTGAGCAGTTTGACATTAGAGTCAATTGCCGCCTGGACGGCCAGGGCACACGCTTCATACTCGGCCATATTGTTGGTGCAGTCAAATCCCAACCTGGTCGTGAAAGGTATACATTGTTTGTCTGGAGAGACCAATACTGCTCCAATCCCATGGCCTAGAACGTTTGAACTTCTTACTCAAGTAGTAGACAGCACGCTCTTTCTTCCCGGACTTGTCATGTTGCCCCAGCATACATCCCATCGACTCGTCCAAAATCGTCATATACAAGATGAGAGGCCTATCGAGTATCGGTGGCATAAGCATAGGAGGATTCATGAGACACTTTTTGATCCTTCCAAATGCCTCTTGACAATCCTCGTTCCAGCGGACGGTTTGGTTTTTGCGTAAGAGTTTGAACAACGGCTCACAAATAGCAGTGAGTTGTGATATGAATCAGGCAATATAATTCAAACGTCCCAGGAAACCTCGGACTTGCCTCTTGGTACGGGGTTCCGGCATCACAAGGATGGCCATCACCTTTTCGGGGTCCACCTCTATCCCTTTCTGGCTTACGATGAAACCTTGCAATTTCCCTGATTTGACCCCAAAAGTGCACTTAGCGGGGTTCAACCTCAATTGATACTTCCTAAGCCTTTCGAACAACTTCCGCAGGTTGACAAGGTGTTCCTCCTCGGTTTTAGATTTGGCAATTATGTTGTCCACATAGACCTTGATCTCTTGGTGCATCATATCGTGGAACAAAGCTACCATAGCCCGTTGATAAGTTGCCCCGACATTCTTGAGTCCAAAGGACATCGCCTTGTAGCAGATCCTCCCCCATAGGGTGACGAAGGTAGTCTTTTCCATATCCTCCGGCACCATTTTTATCTGATTGTAACCGGAGAACCCGTCCATAAAGGAAAACAAAGCGAAATTGGCTGTATTATCCACGAGGATATCGATGTGCGGCAAAGGAAAATTGTCTTTGGGACTGGCTCGATTCAAGTCTTGATAATCCACACACATTCGCACCTTCCCATCCTTCTTAGGGACTCGTACAATGTTGGCAACCCATTCTGAGTACCGAGCGACAGCCAAAAAACCAGCGTCAAATTGTTTCTTCACCTCTTCTTTTATTTTCAAGGATGTCTCGGGCTTCATCCTCCTCAGTTTTTGTTTTATCGGGGAACACTCAGGATTTAGAGGTAACCGGTGTTGTACAATGTCAGAACTCAAACCGGGCATATCTTGATACGAACAAGCAAAGATGTCTTGGTAGTCTTTCAGTAGCATTGTTAATTCTTCATGGATGGGTGTGGTCATGCCCGTGCCTATCTTTACTTCCTTTTTCCCACTGCCGGTTCCTAAGTTCACTAGTTCTGTCTCTTCTTGATAAGGCCCAATCTCTTGGTCCTCATGGGCGACTATCTTCTCCAACTTCGGGGAAAGTCCCACATCCTCGTCCTCTTCATCCTCCGTTTGATTCGTTTCTTGCTCAAAATCGATGGTCGGGTCCCAGGTATTAGTACCGTCGAGGGACTCGTCGTTGGATCTGGCGTTTAAATGTACAGAAATAAACATGCAAATGGATGAGAATGGGTAGAGACGTAGGAACAAATGAAGAAAGATCTTTTATAAGATAAATTTAGGAACAAAAGACATAAAACCTTAACAAAAGAAAACTCTAAAGCCTAGGCCCAACTGTAGAGTTTAAAAGCCATAAAGGGTTACATTATGCTTGTTGCGTAAATGTCTGGGCGTTCCTCCACTCGCCAATTTCCTAGTCGGAAACCAAGAGGGCATGGTCGTACCAACTCCGACCCACTTGGTGAATCATCTTCACATATCGCAACGACTTGGCCATCGTGTCCTAGACCCGCGCTTATAAAGCTCCTACTGATTTGGCAGGGCGGGCCTCCTTTGACTCCTTGTCCCAATCGCGAGCCTTGACCTCCGCTCTTCCTTCGTGCAATGCCTTTCCTTATGTCCGCTTGTGAGGGTTTATAGCCTAACCCAAACTTCCCACGATTTCCTCTAGTGCTTATCAGGCTGGTTATGCCGCCGTTGTCCTTGCCTAAACCCATTCCTGGCTCGTAACCATTCCCCAACATCACTCGGGCCATCATTACTACCGCATTGGACAGGCAAGGTTGCCCAGAGAAGGAATTTACAGAGGCAATGCTAACAACCTCAAAAGACTCGAAGGATGTTTCTAATGACTCCCCCGCGGCTTCCACATATGGCATAGAGGATGGGCAACTCACCAAAATGTCTTCTTCGCCCGATACGATAACCAAATTCCCCTCTACCACGAATTTCAATTTTTGGTGGAGCGTAGAGGGAACGACTCCCACCGAGTGGATCCATGGGCGCCCCAAAAGGTAGTTGTAAGCGGGGTTAATGTCCATTATTTGAAAGGTAACCTGACATGTATGAGGGCCTATCTGTACAGGGAGGTCGATCTATCCCCTAACCTCTCGGCGGGTGCCGTCGAAGGCACGAACTACCATGGAACTTGGCTTTAGATGGGAAGCATTAAACGGTAACTTCTCCAAAGTGCTTTTGGGCATTACGTTTAAACTGGAACCATTATCGATAAGCACCTTGGCTACGACATGGTCCATGCACTTGACTGATACATGCAAAGCCCTATTATGTCCTCTCCCCTCGGTAGGGATTTCTTCTTCGGCGAAGGCGAGATAATTGTTGGCGGTGATATTATTGACGAGTCCTCCAAAGCCCTCTACAGAGATATCTTGAGCCACATGAACTTCGTTCAAAACCTTTACTAGAAAAGCCCGATGAGGCTCAGAGCTCATGAGTAATTCCAAAAGAGAGACCCTGGCCGGGGTTTTGTTGAGCTGTTCAATGACCTTGAACTCGCTCTGCTGAATAATGCGGAGAAACTCGCTTGCTTCCTCTAGTGACACTTCCTTCTTGCCATAGCCATCCCTTTTCTCTAGAAGACCCTTCACTGGAATATCCTCGTTCGGAGTGAGGATCATCTTGTCATTTTGCTCTTCCACCATCTTGGCCTTTCCTTTAATGTTTGCGGGCTGTGTCGGCAAGTCGGGGGGTGCAAACATGCGACCGCTGCGGGTCACACCGCTCATCCCCGTGATATTGGTTACCTTGGCCGACAACAAGGAGGTAAAACTCGACATCCCCTTGGGCATACCCCTGATGGTCTTCGTGGACCTCGTCGGGCTGTCGAGGAGGCTCCCCTTCAAGGATGGGGGAAGAGACATGACCCGCGTCATCCTGCATGATTAGCATCGTGTAATTAGGCGATAATCCATAAGGGTAAGCCACCCGGCTGTATCCCAAATGGGGGTTGCTGTTGTGCCCCAGTGTGCTCCTTCCTCGTCCTACCGCATTTGGTGGAGGATGGTGCGCGGTAGCTAGGATAGTTGGGTCTGCTTTGGCAGCCGAACTAACAGCGGTAGCGGTGGCCACGTTTTTCTCCATGAGTTGCCTCATTCCTAGCATGGCCTCCATCATGGAAGCCATTTGTTCTTTCAAAGCCGACATGTCGGCTTTCATCTGTTCCTGCGTCTCCTCTTGATCACCCATCGTTCTAGATTTGGATCTGGTGCAATAGCGATGCCTTGGGGCGCGTTTAGTTATGGTATTTTTCCCTTAAAAACCAAACGTGAGGAGTAGGTAAAAAATAATGAATGCATGCTAGAGATAAAATGCAGGAGTGATTTGATTCGTACGGACTTTGGAGCAAAAACATGGGATAAACTCATTTTATTCAAAAAGTTATAACTAGTCAAGATCTGAGTGACAATACAAGTTTCCTAGCGGTTTCTAATTATATGGGCCATTAAATCTATCATATGTTGACAATTGCCGAGAAGTCCGTGGATCTCCTTGGGGACGGAGTAGGTGTCCGCCATTGCCTTGGCCCTGGCTAGTAATCGAGGAAGCTCTTGACTCCCGTTCAAGGTAAGGGCAAATCGGTCCATCCACATCGTTGCCTCTTGATGTAGCGAGTCGATCACCCTTCCTCTAGCCTACTTTTCCGCGTACACTTGGGCATACTCGTCCGCCACTCTATGCTCGTGGGTCGTGGCTAGATTTAGTTCTTCTTGGTACTTGGTGATGATAGCTAACATGTTGGTCTCTGTCTCGCATAACCGCTGAGACAAACTTCTCTTGGACCTCGAGCAAGCCTTCAACTCATCTTTCAAGATCAAACTGTTTACTCGTGATTGATCCCTTTCCTCTCTCCGGAGCTTAAGCTCACTGTTACTGCCCCACAGAGCCCCTCGGAACTTGTTCTGGCCGTGTTCTTCCCTATGAGCCATCTTGGTTTCTTGTTCCAAGGCTTTGGTGGTAGCCACATTTATATCTCTCAGTTCAGCATTCTGCCTCAACTTCCTCTCTTTTAGCGTTTCTCAAACTCGGAAGCCAATCCAAACCTTGCACGTGGGCTTTTAACCACTTACGGTAGCCACTGATGGGCCCATTGTTACTGCCCCTGAGTTCCTTGTCCTTCTTTTGCAACACCTCCCATGCCTTGCGGACCTTCTGAAGTGTCTCCATGTTGGTCTTATTGAAACCTCGTGAAATGACAGGTGCGAGCTCATCCTCTAGTGGCGCCCCTCTCATAGGGTAGCCAAGTTGTCTTATAGCAAGAACGGAATTGTAACTGATGCAACCCCTCGTCCCCATCAAGGGAACATTTGGAAATCCTCCGCACGAAATAAGAACTTCGGTTCTTCCTTCTTTCCGTCGAGGGAACCAGTTGACAGATGTTCCTTCTTTGCTTGCTAAGAGTTGGTCCCGATTTGCCCCTCCTTTCTCTGTGCATGAATCGTGACTTTCTAGCAGGCAAGCATGCCTTACCTCTTGGCGAAAAAGGTGCGAAACCAACCATACATAAAGAGCTGGAGTACAGCAAACAATCCTCGTACTGCTCTTCTCGCATCTTCGATCGAAGGTGTCATATAGGTCGGCTAGCATAGCGACAATCGGGCTTTCCTTGTGGTTATGATAGGCAAGAAAAGCGTCGATCGCTGCTAGGTCCACCAACCCATCCACATTCGGAAAGAGGACTCCTCCGAAGATCAACAGTGTGAGAATATCTATGAACGGGGCCCACTCGTCTTTACCTGCCTAGATTCTTGCTTTTGCCTCCAAATATTTTCTCGGAATTCCAACCACCTCATTTTCGACTTGCTTTCTGTGGTCTAATTCCTGTGCCGAGATTTGGACTATCTTGGAAATTCTAGCTAATGAGGGATATAACCCTGAGAAGAGGTATGGTTTCCTTCCCCCTAGAGGACATCCTAGGATTTCTTCAAATTCTTCTACCATAGGTGATAGCTGGAAGTCCCCAAAGGTGAAGCACCTCAACGACTGATCATAATACTGGGCGAGGGAGGCAATGACCTCTATGGAGACTTCTACCATGGCTAGGTCCCAGATTTTACCGTAAGCTTTGCGAAAAGCTTGCCGCTGGAGCTGACCCATTAACTGCCCTAACTCTTTTGGACTGGTGGTCCCTAGGCTCTTGACCTTGACTTGATAGAACCTCTTTTTAAGTGAAGGCATTTGATTTGATCCCATGTTTTACTAAAGTGAACAAAAATCGGTGCGAATCAAAACCCTGACATCTATCATGGGTGGAATGGATGAATGCATGAAGAAATGCATATGATACCAATGCAATTTATGAATACGGGAGCCCAGGAAATTGTCTCCTTCTTAGATACAACGTCTTGGGGTAGCATAGTGCCCAACGCATGTATTTAAGAAGGTGACACGAACCCTTCGTTGGTTTGCCAAAGAGAGGGGATCAAGACAGAACCCGTGCATGATGCATATGCAAAAGGCACAACACGGGGATGTACATAGTACGACAATATTCACAAACAAATATAATCAAAGGGGTACACGACATTTGACTACATGCATGGTAGTGTGAAAAAATGGCATGCAACGTGTTTGCTTCGTGCCCCTATTTTAGGGACCTACATGGGAGGGAGCTAAAAGGGCTTTTAGTGATATTTCCCAAGGTGGTCATATCTCACTTGATGGTCTCTAGAGGTATCATCCCCTTCGAAGAACATATTGCAGCAGTAGGGACTACTAGCAACAATATGTTATCAAAGAGAAAAACTCTAGATGAGGGTTCACTGTAATCAAGCAAGTCGGAGACCTAGCATGACCACAGATTCACCTCCATTCCTTATGTTCCCACGAGCCCGGGTATAGGGCCCTTTTTGAACTCACCGTGTGTGCCAATAGTGTTGGTGTTTTGTGTCCGTCAAATGAATAAATATTTACCTCATGCATACATTTTAAAACGCACTAAAAGCATCAAAAGAGAGGTTCGGGAGTTGTATTTACGCACGGGGAAGGTATTAGCACCCCACACGTCTGTCACAAAGGACGACAGCCTTTGATTAAATGTGCAAACATGACTTCAATTTTTATGTTCCCTTTTACGTCTTTATTTCTTTTTGTACTTTTTATATTATTTATCTTTTTGTGGTCGACGAGGGTGTTTCCCTTGCTCCTACGTATTCCTTAATTGTGATAAGGAAATCAGACCTACGTAGTTCTTTGAGAACAAAGTGTTTGGTTAAGTTGTTTTTATCCCCTTTTTTTGCAAAATGTATTTTTATTGAATGAAAGGTCATTTAAGGCGTTGGACCATTAAACAATCTTTCGATTCTTTTGAAAAGAGAGAATAACATTAAGGTATTGGACCATTAATGATCTCTTTATTTTGAAAGAGGTAATAAAGTTACGTGTTGATTTTAGGCTTTTTAGAAATCTATGTTTTAAACAATAAAGGTGGAAAAGACCATTTCAAGGCGTTGGACCTTTAAAAATGGTTTTTTTAGGCGATGACAAAAAAGTTTGGTTTATGAATTGATTTTAGCCTTAGTTTCACTTTGGTTATTAGTCAATTCGATTAAGAAAGGAAAATCCAAAGAAAAAACGTCCGATTGATTTTTTGATTTATTTTACTAAAAGATATTTTTTTGATTATTATATTATTATTTTGCCTCTTTTTGGTTATAAACGTGGTTACGGCACGACCGAACGGTCGGAATTTATTTTAACAGAAATTAAAGGATGTTACAATACGAATGATTGTTGGAAATTTATTTTATTTTTTATTAGGCGAGAAAATGACTTAAATAAATGACTAAAGCACGTCAAAAGGGGGTACGGAAAGTAAATGAAATGAAAATAAAAGCATGCGAAACAAATGAGGACCACTAAGGGTACATAGAATGAATTGAAAAGTTTGATTTCGGGAACTTACCAGTTGAAGACCGAAGAACGACGAAGAACGAACGACGAACGACGAAGAACGGTTGAAAATCTTCACAAAATCACCCACGGAAACAGAAGCGCCTCGGCTTATATTTTCTTCACGGAAACAATTTTTCTCTCTAATTTTAAGTGAATCTCAGATATCAGGAGGGTTGAACATTTTTTGTTCTTCCCTCCTTCCCCTATTTATAGGAAAAGGAAGGAGATGCTTGCCACCCAGCTCGCCCAGGCGAGTTAGGTTGCTTCCTCCAGAAGCAACCGCCTGCCGGAGGAGCATCCTGGAAGGCTCAAGTCGGCCTGGTTGCTATTTGCACCCCAATTTTTACTAAATACACCCCCCTTGCCCTTTTTTGCTGATTCTTTTTCCGTAACGTTACGAAAACTTTTGAATTACGTAATGATACTTGTTTTCCTTCCGTAATGTTACGGAACCTTACGGATTACGTAATCATCCCTTTTTTGCCTTCTGGAATGTTATGGAACTTTACGAATTGTGCATTTACAATTCCTTTTGACTTCCGACATGTCATGAAAATTCTCGGGTTGTGCAACAATGCTTTCTTTTGACTTCTGGCACATCACGGAAGTTCACGAATTCCCTAACGATGGGTGCCAAGTACCTCGAAGTGATCAAACGAGGGTCGCATCCCAACAACGGATGGTCCCCGAACGAAATTACGGTATGACATTAATCTTCATGTTGCTCCCCCTATCTCTAACACATTCATCTAGAACACTTTTTTGACATTCAAGAACTCAAAAAAGTAGGACTAAAGCTCAACAAGACTTTACTCTTCTGTGGTGCCAGACACGTTTTCAATGATCCATAAACTATATATCCTGAACTCATTAGAATCTTCTAAAGGCATGTTGAGTTTGTCAACATGAAGACAATAGCATCCAAGGTTTGGGGAGTTAAAGTTGTACAGTCCGGTGACACTACAGTCAAGGCAACACGGGGTGTCTATGTGAAGGCAATACCTATCAGGAAGGATGGGAGAAGAACTATGATTCCCATGTTACAAGGGCACTTTGCTAGGAAAATGTTAAAAAAACTAGTGATTATAAGACTATTGTGTACAATTTGATGTACCAAAAAGCAAAGATTTGGGCCAACATTTTGAATAAGAGTGTTATCCACAAAGTACATTCTAAAACAACTCTGTCTGACCTCCACAAGTTTGTTCTTTTTCACTTAATGGAGAACCTCCCCTTTAACCTCCCACACACCATCTACATCAACATTTGAGAAACCTAAAGGGATTAGGTGGTCTGGACGACATCTTTTACGCCACTCTCATCAATAAGATGATGTGGTATCAAGGGTGTATCATGTCTTCAACAAGATGGACGAAGACTCTAAGCATACCCTAATTGCCAAAGGTTCAGTTGTTGCTAAACAACATAAATTTAGCAAGACTAACCTAAAAGCTATGAAGGTTTCCTTATAACAAAGTCAGAAGAAGGCTCATTTGGTGGACCTGGACGCCATAAAAAAAAGGAAGTAGAAGAGGCTAGCCAAAGCCATTGCTGATGAAGACCAAGGTCTAAAAAACTTTGGTATCTCCAAAAAGATACAAAAGATTATGACTAAGCAACAAAAGAGAAAGAAGACAAGAAAGCAATCCCAAAAGGAAGAAGAGGAGGAAGAGTTGCTTGCCAAGGAGCATAGGACGAAGAAAAGACATGAGACTACTGTATCCACCCTTGTGCATCCACCGGCTGCCACCTCAATCCCTCGAAGGTTGAAAGACCTAAGTGAGACTAATGAAGAAGATGAAGGCCTTGTACAAGTATCACTTCAAAAGAGGAAAGAAGCTGCTTTGGTTGCTCCCGCCCCAAAAAGGGCTAAGAAATTCCAATTAGTCTCTCAACCACGAGTATTTGTCATCTCCTTTGCTATTCCAAGACGTATCAAGACAAGGGTGACCAAAGCCAACCCTAAGATTGATGGGAAGGAATGGGCAATTTCCTTCAATGGGAACAATCAAGATTCAGCCTTATCATCATCATCATCATCATCATTATCATATAGTGAATCTATAAACAACACTTCTATCTCTCCCTTCCGTAACCATGATTACTCTACACAATCGCATATACCTCCATCACCTATTCATCTAGACAAATTCAAAAGGTCTACTCCAAGGGAACCATTAAGATATGCTCAAATATTTCCTCTTGCATTCTTTAATAGTAATCCTATATCTGAAACCCCATACTTTGAGTTTCTATACTTTAAACTTGTTGAAAGGGAAACAATTCATGTCCAAGAACCTACATGGACAAAGCATGAATGTGAGCATACTTCATCTGAGGCCTTTAAAGCTCTACCAACATATGACATAGTTCATCTTCCGCTAACACAATGGACTTATCCAGTATAGCCCAATGTTATCAAGATGCCTCCTCGCTGGCTTGCACCTGGTAACAAGTTTGTCCATCAACCAAGGTATACCCCCACAGAAGCATGGTGTAATCATAAAAAGTTCAAGGATAAAAAGATCTCACAAAGCAACATCTCTAGGGATCTGTTTGAAAAATATAGAAGGGACCCTTTAGAAGAAGTGGAACCCCATAGAGCGAGTTTCATAAGAAGGTGCATTTATGGACGCCTATCACCAAACTTTTACCAGTGCATCCAACTAATCTCAATATGTCTCGGGAAGACCATTCATCTCTTGGTAAACTGCATGAACAAATGTACTTGAGAGACCAAGCCACTGCCTACCTCCTAGTCTACATATCTCAAGGGCCACTAATATAAAGATGGTTATTGATAAAGTGAGTCCATGTCTACTAGTTTGGAATGATGCCAAAAGGAAGGGGTTCAGGCTATACTACAATGAAGAGATGCCCTCCAGAAAGATGAAGGTGGAAATTGTCAATTTTCATCATAACTGGAGCTCTTTGTTCAATGGTAAGAACTTGATTCGCACTCTTGATGTTTATGATGCCAAGACCTTCTAGAATCAGACTGTGGATGAACTCTAAAAAAAGCCTTCACTTTTGGTTATGATGGAAGTGACAACGTTGAGCACCGCAATGTCATTCATGTGTTAAGTCCTGTTAGGAAGTACCACTTTGATGATGCATGCATATGCTTCACAAAATATGCTTCCTAATAGGACACATCATTTGAATGACATCGCGATGCTCAAACTTATAATCTTAAAACTATTCAATGTCCGCTCAAACTTCAAACTATTCAATATGAAGGCACTTACAATCTGAAGAATATGACTGAAGACCAGATGGTAGCTTATGTGACTCAACTCCATGAAGCTCAATAAAAGAGAAAGGCTAAAGAAGAAGAAATTTTTGTTGCTGCTATGAAACAAGATATTGCCTTAGTCCAAGCTAAAGCATCTACTAAAGCTATGGATGACACCATTGTATGTGGGGTCATCATTGATCTCACCAACATTGGTGTCATGGGCAAAACTTCTGAGGCATCTAATGTAGCCATAGCTGCTGAAGTTGAACACAACATTTTAGAACCTATATCCAAGCAGTCAACAAATTCAAATGAGGCTACTTCTAGAGACAAGGGTGAACCCGATGTTGTCTCGTCTACTCCACCAATTCATCCCTACTCCTTTAAACTATGCACAACCTGTCATTGTTACTAGGGATCAAGTACGAGATATGACAAGACAAGCTATAGAAACCTTCGCCGAATGACAATGTCAAGAGAATGAGAAATTTAGGCTCTCCATGCAGAATGCCATCACCACTCAGTTCTCCAATCTTGGTGCCGTTCTCCTCCAAAACATTCAACGGGCTCAGATGTGAATGCTTGGAGTTGTTGTTGCACCTCAACCACCATCTGCACATGTGTCTCTTGACCCGCCACCATAAACCTTAGCCCTAACACCATCACCTCCTCTATCTTCACCACCACCCTCTCAACCTCCACGACCATCACCTGCTCAAGACTAACTATGATGTTCATCAATATTTTTATCTTCACACCCAATTTTTTCTTATGACAAAAAGGGGAGAAATAGGAATTTTGATAGTAAAAGAGCTAACAGTATTAAATAAAAGAGGTTTTGGATTATTTTCATATGTTCTTTCTTTAGTCATTATTATTTTGTTGCTACATATATCATGTATAATCTATCTGTCGTATTCTTGCCATGATTGAACTCAAAGGGAGTTTAAATTCATTTTAATCTCTTAAAACTCTTATTATTTCATAAATCAAAATTTATATTGTTTATTATCATAAAAGGGGGAGATTGCTAGGTCTGGACGACCATTCATCTCATCCACCTTCGATTTTGATGAATAACAACAAGTATAAATTATTGATGTTCTAATGAATTTTTGACAAATTGACAGGATCAATATGTTAAAGGACTTAACGATGTTCAATATCATCCACAATCCAAAAGGAATGCTTTATTTTATCTAGCATCCAATATTCTAAAACTGAAGAGCGTCCACCCTTGTGAAAATCAGTATTATACACTATCTTTTACTAAAATCGCGCATCCAGTCTCTAAGAAACTCAAAAAGACTCAAAATGATGACAAAGGGAAGTGCATGTGTTCTATTTTATACTAATTCAGTTTCCCTCTCTTTATTTTGAATTGCTAACGTTTAAATTTAAGAAAAGGACAATATATAAGAGTATAGAAGTTTTTCGGAAAATATTCTCTTAAAGGTCATTTTTGCTACAGACAAGCAACATATGGCGCTATCTGTACTATGGCTCATTCCTCTCAAATCACAGCATGAATGTCACCTTATCCTTTAGTGTGAGACAATGGTCTTTTCAAGGAATCAACATTGATCCTGTAACAAGTCTGTGAAAGGTCGTCTACATCCAGAAAGGAAATGACGAAAAAATCTTACAAGAGAGAAGGAAAACATCTTAAGCAAAACTTTGCCAAAATCACCAAAGGACTGATATATAGTTTTCATTTGTTCACTTTTACTAAGCAAAGTAATTTTTTATTTTAGCTTAATTGTTGATTCACTCATTGAGTGTTACAGAAAACTTGTATTCATCCAAACTTTTGTTTGTTAAAGCCAGGAGTGGCTTAGTGTTAAACAAAACTTGGGTTTCTTAGATTCAGGGGAAGTCTGAGAAAGTGTTAGAAGTGGTATTAAGAATATTTGTAAATTCAGGAGTGGTAGGTTAAAATACTTGTTCTGTAATCAATTTTAGATTAGTAGAACCCTTTACTAGTGTAATGCAATCCTACCCTCCCCCCAAGGGTATTGGATAGAAGACTCCAAGAGGATAGGGCTAGAGCGGCTAAAGAAGGCCCTAGGGTTCTCATCAACCTCAGGGTAGATTTTTGAGCCCATGGGCCAAGGTTGGGTCCTCTCTTCTTTCTAAATACTAGAATAGGTTTTCCTTCTCTTGGGCCTTGTATTTTGGCCATTCCAGTAGTATAGGGTTTTAGCCTTGTATTTCTGGACATTTTGAGTAGTCTTTGTAGTAGGGACCTTTTTGTATTTTCATGTATTTTGGCATGAGGGTGATCTTATCTATTAGAAGGGTGTGTGTAGCTAAGCTTTAGCTTCTCAACTCAAGGAGGTGAGCTTAGTTATTAGAGGGGTATGTGTAGCTAAGTTGTAGCTTCTCAAGGAGGTGAGCTTAGCTATTAGAGGGGTGTGCATAGTTAAGCTCTTGCTTCTCCCTCTTTTTCTCCTTCAATTTCGTGCCCCCCTTCCCCTCTCTCTCTCTCATTATTTTCCTCCATTGAAGATTCCTCTCTAAGTTTCTTATCCAAGACACTCTCTTGGTAGTGAAGCTCCTCCTTCCATGGCTTATTCCCTAGTGGATGACGCCTCCTCTCACCTCTTCTCCTTTATCTTCCACTACATCTCCATGATTGGAAATCACCATTGAAGGACCTCATTGAAGCTCAAAGATCCAGCCTCCATAGAAGCTTCTCAAACAAGCTTCCATCATAGTGATAAAGGAGAATTGAAAATAGCTTAGGTTGAGTGAACCAATATAAATTAAACCAAGTCTTTCTATTTCTCTCTATAACGGTTTATTGAGCATTGCACTTTCTATCACCTTTTTAACACCAAGTGTTTAATGGAAAAAGTATTTTAAGAACTCTTTTTTATCAGGTCACGAGATGACCATATTGTTCTTCATTATATATATTTTTTTATCTTCAGTGGACAACTTGTCACACACACACACACACACACACACACATATATATATATATATATATCACTATCTATATCTGCTTTAATATTGCAAAAGTTTACATCTTTGATATACACACTACCCCCCCCCTTTAGTGTGTTTATTGTTACTTCATCTTGTTGGTATTCTATCCACTTATACTTGCCCAAATTGTGAATTAGGTTGGTTACTCATGTCATTCACCACTACTTGCTCATTAGGGATATCACATTTGTTATCCGATATTGTAATTGCCCACTTCATATATTTCCAAGTTATCTTATGCTTGATCTATGATGTTGACACTCCAACAACTTACTCCTAGGCTAATTCACTTATTAGTTAAATTTGTTAATCCGCAATATATTTTTTTAAGTGCCAACAATAAATCTTATTGATAATTTCTTCTCTCACTTTGTTTTCTTGAGCAATCATCTTTTTTTTTCTAGGATATTTGTTAATAATTATTGTTTTTGTAAATAAATTGTATAAAATCATTTCAGAAACTAAAAAGATAGTTTTAAATGTTTTTCTGCCAAATTTTTATGTTACAAGGGAAAAATTGAGCTTTAAAGAATGATGAGTTATAGACTTGATCTCACCACAGCGAGGTGAGCTTTCGCCATAATAAAAAAGGACTAGTGATCAAGTTGAAGAATGTGAAGATTTGTCGTAGCAAAGCTGCATGTCACCACAACAAATTTGAAGGCCGAAGACCTTGAGTTCAACATAAAATCGCCACAGTGAGTCATCCTCTCGCCATGGCAAGCATGGGTTAGAAACATGAAGATTCAATTGAAGAAGTCCTTTATAGTTGTTGCAATTTTCCTATAATGAGATTTTTCCTCGATACAATGAGAATCTTACATGGTAGAAAAAACAATGTAGTTTCAGCTCTCTTTAAAAGAGCTTGTAACATATTTTTAAACACCTTTTGTTTGTTTTTCAGATTCAATATTGGAAACTAAGAATCTCTCTCTCTTATTTCCCTCTTTTCTTCAGTTTTGATTCATATTTTGAAGTTCTATTTGGATCAATCATGATCCAAATGAGCTAAATTTCAGTTACTAAGTGAATGAAGTAGGACTCAAGAATGTAATTCTCTATTTCTGATCAATTCTCATAGTTATGTGATCTTAGTTAAATTCTTTGCTTAGATGCATGCTTAGGAGTAATCAACCTAGCTTTTAGGTGTTGGAATACTCGAGAATCTAGAAGAGGGGGTTGAATAGATTCTTTTCAAAATATTTACCAAATCATTATTTAAATCCAATTAAATCTTACCCCTCATGATAATCAAGGTTTTCTTGAAAACTTGTTATAAAGTATTTTCAATCAAAGAAAACAATGAATACACAAATAAATGAAACATAAAGTTTTATGACCCATTCATATAATGAAGCATATACAATGAAAGAGATTTAGTTACAAGAATCATTGTGCAATTCCAAGGGTAACTTTTTCACACACCACAAAATACCCAAATTTGAGAGCCAAACATTCGCATATAATGAAGAATAAACAATAAATTAAAACAGTTCTCAACCAAATGTGTGCCCTAGAAGTGATTCAAATCCATGAAATTAAGGTTTCAAAGTTCTTGATTCACATATAATGAAGAATAAACAATAAATAAGAATAGTTATCGACCAAATGTGTGCCCTAGAAATGATCTAAACCATGAAGAATAAATAGTAAATAAAAACAATTCTCGACCAAATGTGTTCCCTAAAAACGATCTAAACCATGAAATTGAGGTTCACAATTTCCTGGAATGCAATTCATCATCTAAATGAAACCACAGACAAAAAAAAATGTGTAATCGAGGTATAGAGGGAGAGTACCTTAACAAACTAAGTTAACTCGGTGGATATCGAACGATTTGAGAGGGAAAGGAAGGGAGAGATTGAGCATTTGTAGTTTAGTATTTTTCTATTCTTCTTATCTTATTTGACCTCTTTTTGTCTCTTATTTTCTCACTTTAATTTAGTTTTGGTCTTAGGCAAATGATTGAGCTTAATTGACAATTGTGGCTTATTTTTGGATTTTTGTGTTTCCTTGACTTATCTACCTTGTGCATGGCCTATAGGACACTAAAGAAATCTAAATGGATTTTGTGAGTAGTCCCTACAAAGATAAGAAAAAGAAATTCAATTTTGTCACAAATAAGCTTAGGCCAATTCTACTATTTCAAGAGTCAAATTGGACTTGAAAGTCAAAACCTCTGCACTTGAATAATTGGGCTGCAAATTTGAACTTTGCTTTGTGTAATTAGTTTAATTAGGTAGATTAGATGGGCCTAATCAAGGCTCATCACTTCCTTCTAAGTAGTAACTGTATGTATTAGTGGAAATTAGTTAGTTAGGGAGTTAGTTTGATAGAGGTGCAACCAATCTGTCTAATGATCCTTTACATGGGATTAGAGGTCCTATGACAAGGTCCAAGATTAAGAGGGTGAAGCAAGCTTTGCAATGTTTAATTCTAAATATCAAAGAGAAAGAAGACCAATGTGAATTAAGTGATGCATCCAATTGGGACGCTCTCCTACAAATTGATGAAGATGCTTTGGGGCTAACTTGAAGAATCACTTTGGGAAGCCCAATTTACAAGACAAGAAGCATTCATGGGCTGAGTTGATCAATTTTGGTGGACTATTAATATTGAGCTCATTAGATAATAATTAAGCCCAACATGCTCATAAATTTTAACCAACTTTTTAGAATAAGATTTATTTCATTTTTAATTGTATTTTAGGCCTATTTTTGGACTTGTAATGGGTTGTTACCTTTTTATTGTTATTTTTAAGTCTTTTAATTATTAGATTAGTTATTGGGCTTTGGGCTTAATTTAGGGTTATTAGTAGGAGTTATAAATAGACTTCTTAAACACTCTGTTAGGAAAATTTTGAAAATTAATAAAATTTGAGAGCTTTTCCCTTGTTCTTAGGTTAAGAACTAATAGTGTTGGTTCTATCGATAGGTCATAGTTAGGGTCGCGCTCCTTTGATAACATTGGTTTTATCGGCAAGTCTCAGTTAAGGTCAAGTTCCTTTTGATAACTTTGGTTCTACCGGCAGGTCGCGGTTAGGGTCAAGTTCTTCTTTTTATACCTATTTTCAAGATGATCCTAAGTGGTCTCTTATCATTTGATATCAGAGCTTCAGTTCTTGAATCAAGTGTTATCTTGTGTTTTCTTTCTTCTCGTGTGTTTCCTCCTTGGTTTGTTTTTTTCCTCTTTTTTCAACTCTATATTATTGTTTCATTTTGTGTTGTTGTATTTCTTTAAGTCTATCTTTTTTTTTTCTAAACTCTATCTAGTGTCAATATCCTTTGGTCTTCTTTTTTTAATATTTACTATAAAAAAAATCGTACAAAAAAAAAGTAGAAACAAAAACAAAATCCAATTTTCAAATTTGGAGCCAAAATTCTGTTACAATCCATATTTGGATAATTAAAGTTGGCAAAATTTTGTTACAATTCATATTTGGATAATTAAAGTTGTTAGGATATGAATTTGATTTTCAAATTTGGAACCAAAATTCTAGTATGTTCTATATTTCGATCTGCCCAATCACATATTTGCTTCAAATTTGAATTTCATGCAAAAAAGGTGCAAAAAACGTAAAAAAAAAATGTGGAAAACAAAATTGGACAGTTTTTTACATTTGGTTGCAAATTGGAAAAAAATAATTTTCTTAAATCCCTTGTTCCTTGTCTTTTGTTTGTTCTTATTCACTACATTATCATTGATCCCTTGTTGTGTCTTGTCGTGTATAATCAACCCTAAAGGTTCTTACTTAAGAGCTCATAAGGAGAAGTTGAGAGGTTAAAGGCAAGAGTGGTGAGACTATTCGAGGGAAAAAGCCAAAAAGAGTGAAACATGAGTGAAAAAAATTATTGAGTGTAAACATGTGAGAGAGTGTTTGTGTGAGGATATTCATTTGTCCATTACAATCACTTCTAACACAATTCTTGCAACAATTTTAATCATGAGGCGAGAAGAAAGAGCGGATCTCAAGTTGTTTGTTAAAGTTGTTAATTAACAATTTCAAGCTTTAAACTCGAGATTGGATAGTTTGCAATCTCCATTCCGATCTAGAAGTCATAGACAATCAACTTCAAAAGAAAAGGAGGAGGAGGATTATTCAGATGCAAGAAGTCATGGAAGAAGGAAAAGTGGCAAACCAAGAAGATATAATCATTTAGGGAGCATTAAGATGACAATCCCTACGTTTCAAGGTAAAAATGATCCTGAATAGTATTTGCAGTGGGAGAGAAAGGTTGAACATGTGTTTGATTGCCATAATTATTCTCAAGAGGAAAAGGTTCAACTAGTTGTTGTTGAATTCACCAATTATGCAAGTATTTAGTGGGATCAACTTGTGACTAGTAGGCGCAAGAATGGTGAAAGGCCTATTAGTAGATGGGATGAGATGAAGACTGTCATGAGAAGGAGATTTGTACCCAACCACTATCATAGGGATTTGCACAGAAAATTACAAACTCTAACTCAAGGTTCCATAAGTGTAGAGTACTACTACAAGGAGATGAAAATAGCCATGATTAGAGCTAATGTTGAAGAAGACCGTGAGGCAACTATGACCAGATTCATTGGAGGTCTAATGAAGGAGATAGCCAATGTGGTAGAATTTTAGCATTATGTAGAGATGGAGGAGTTGCTGGACAAATCTATTCAAGTGGAAAGGCAATTGAAAGCTAAGAGTACTTCCAAATTTGTTTCCACTTCTTCATGGAAGTCAAATTGGCAAAACAAAAAATTTGTGACAAAGTCAAAAGATGAAGCTAAGTCCAAATATTCATTTGTTGCACCTAAAGGTAAAATGGAAATTAATTCATCTTTTAGATCTCGTGATGTCAAATGTTTCAGGTGCCAAGGAGTTGGACATATTGCTTCTCAATGTCCAAATAAAAAAAACCATGATATTGTTGGATAATGGAGAAATAGAGAGTGAGAGCTCAAGTGATGATGAAATTCCACCATTGGAGGATTGCAGTGATGTTGATGTTGCTGAACCTATAAATGGAGATGTACTTGTTACTAGGCATGCTCTTAACATGCAGCCTAAGGAAGGAGGTGATGAGGATCAACGTGAGAAATTGGGTTGTACTAATGTTACTATCACCTTGTTGGTTGAGAAATTGGGTTTGCCCATATTAAAGCACCCTAATCCATATAGACTTTAGTGGCTGAATGGTTGTGGAGACATAAGGGTGACCAAGCAAGTGTTGGTTTCTTTTTCCATTGATAAATACAAGGATGAAGTTCTTTGTGATGTGGTACATATGCATGTTGGGCATATACTTCTAGGGCGTCTTTGGCAATTTGATAGGAAGGTTACACATGATGGTTACAAAAATAGATATGCTTTTGTTTTGAACAGTTGCACCATTGTGTTGACACCTCTTCGGCCCACTAAGGCCTATGTCAATCAAATCGGAATTGTAAGAGAGTGTAAGTTGAGAGAAGAACAATTGAGCATTCAAGAAAAAGTGAGAAAAGAAAAGAAAATAAGAGTGAGAAAAAGAAAGAAAAGAATAAAAAAGAAAACAAAGGAGAAAAATAAGAAAATGAGTGTATTTGCAAAGAAAAGAGAGGTTGAGAGTGCTTTGATGGCTAGAGAGAAGTTACTTGTACTCATGTACAAGGATGTTTATTTTACTAACGATCTTAACTTTATTTTCCTTGTGAGGTGATGCAATCCTACCTTGCATCAAAGTTCCACTTCTCTCTCTCTTTTATTCCTTTAATTTCGTTCTCCTTTCTTCTCTCTTTCTTTTCCTTCATTAAAGCATCCTCTTCAAGCTTCTTATCCAAGGCACATTCTTGGTGGTGAAGCTCCTTCTTCCATGGCTTATTCCCTAGTGGATGGTGCCTCCCCTCTCCTCTTCTCCTTTTCCTTCTACTGCATCTCCATGGTGGAAAATCACCATTGAAGGACCTCATTAAAGCTCAAAGATCCATCCTCCATAGAAGCTCTACAAGCACGCTTCCATCAAGTGGTATAGGGTTTTAGCCTTGTATTTCAGGGCATTTTGAGTAGTCTTTGTAGTAGGGACTTTTTTTTTTTGTATTTTCATGTATTTTTGGAATGGGGGTGAGCTTTCCTATTATAGGGGGTGTGTAGCTAAGCTCTAGCTTCTCATCTCAAGGAGGAGAGCTTAGCTATTAGAGAGGTGTGTGTAGCTAAGCTATAACTTCTCAAGGAATTTTTCTCAAAGAATCTTCTCAAGGAAGTTTTCACAAGAAAGCTTCTCAAGGAAGTTTTCACAAGAAAGCTTCCCAAGGAAGCTACCTAGTCTATAAATAGAAGCATGTGTAACACTTGTTGTAACTTTGATGAATGAAAGTCTTATGAGACACACTTCAAAGTTCCACTTCTCTCCCTCTTTTATTCCTTCAATTTCGTGCTCCCCCCTTCTCTCTTTCTTTTCCTCCATTGAAGCACCCTCTCCAAGCTTCTTATCCAAGGCACTCTCTTGGTGGCAAAGCTCTTTCTTCCATGGCTTATTCCCTAGTAGATGGCGCCTCCCCTGTCCTCTTCTCCTTTGACTTTTGTTGCATCTCCATGGTGGAAAATCACCATTGAAGGACCTCATCGAAGCTCAAAGATCCAGCCTCCATAGAAGCTCCACAAGCAAACTTCCATCAAGTGGTAATCAGAGCACAAGAGCTTCATGTAGGTGCTCCTTAAACCTCTATTAATTTGCAACTTTACTTTTTCCTCCATTTCATTTTTCTCCATGTATCTCCTCACATGTCTTGTGCTAAATGTTGTTAACATTATTCTTTAGAATTTCCACTTATTAATCTTGCTATAGAAGCTAGATTTGATTTTCTATGGTTCAAATTTCTTGTTCATGTTCTTGAACCATGAGTTGTGTTGAGTTTAGGTTTCTTTGAGTTTTGTCTTGCTATTTTTTTTTGGCTGAAACCTAACCCATAAAATTCTCAAAAATCTAGAGTGACTTGTTCACCTATTGTTGTTTTGTCATAGAAGTCATGTCTAGTCATGAAACTAGTCACGTAAGATTTCTTATGTTGTGCTGAATTTTATTTTTCTTTTTTCTTTGTGTAACTCATTTGTTCATGAGTGTATGAAATTCTTTTAGCCTATTATTTGATTTGAGTCAAATCTTGCATGTTAATTAGTTCTTAACATGTTCATGCAAAATTCTTAGAGAGTCTTTGATTGTGAACCTTTTCTTGAACTTTTAGGTTTCCTTATGATTGTGTCTTGTGAATTTGAGTTTTGGTGAATGAATTGCAGGCTGAAATTTTGATCCTAAGTGAATATTGAACTCCTAAAACTATGGTAAACAAGCCTAGTGAGTTCAACATACATAGGAAAGTTGAAAGTAAGCCCAAGCCAATCAATATTCCATTCTAAAAAAAATTTGAAGTCTAAAAATTTAGTTGTTGTTTTGGCTCATAATTTATTCTATAATTGGTGCCTATTTTATACCAATCTTAGTTCCGAAATTTCAATTGAAAATTAGTGTGAAAAAAATTTCCAAAGCTAGAGGTTTGTTGAGTCTTTTTTTAGTTTTTTTACTCTACGCTAGAGCCATTCTAAGTTTCTCTTTGAGTCCTAGCTTGCTTCTATGTCCTTTTCATTGCTTTAATTGTTGAATAATCCTTGAAAAATTGTCTTGTTAAAACTCCATTGGTTTAGCTTTCATTTAATTTTTTATTTTGTCTTTGGTTATTGCTTGTCTCTTTGTTTCCTTGTTTGTGAGTTGCCATATAGGGAATTGGAAGGGAGGATTGGTGCCATCCACTGAAGAATTTGAGTCCAGAAGCAAGGGGCCAACCACCTTAAGAGCTATTGGACTAAGAAGCACTACAAATTGAGTGAATCACAAAAGAGAGAACAACCACCAAAATTGAGGACCTTTTTGTAATTTTGTAATTGACAATTTACTTACTTTCATTGCTTTCAAATTTTGTAACAAAAAGGTCTTTCATTGGAAGTAAGTTAGGAGCCTCCAATAGGTCACCCTACTTCCATTTGTGTGTAATAATTTTAGGCAATTTTCCCTTAGGATTGTGAGTGTTTTGTTGGGAACCTTAAATGTGGTCATCCAAATACTCTTAGGATTCGCCTAGTTTACATTTCTTGCTTACTTTCTTAGTTTATTTCCTTTACCTTCCATTGTCAAACCGCCTAGATAGCTTGCCTTTTACCAATTAGTTTTTACCTTATCTTTCACACCTCTTTTAGTGTTTATTTTGGCTAGTTTCAACCATAGTTTGTTTTACCTTTTGTTTTCAAACCTCCAACAAGAAAGTACCACAACTTAGGAACCAACATGAGTCACCATTCATCTAGTGTTAATGGCGAGGGTACTAGTCATAAAGACCCTTTATCTAGAATCTTAGATGAGTTGAGTTCCCTCAAGTTATGGAAAGAAAAACAAGAGAGAAAGAAAAAGGTAAAAAAAGAGTGGAAGAAATAAGTCAAGATGAAAGAAAGAAAATAAGAGAGGAAGAAAGAAGAAAAATAATGAAAGAAATGAAAAGAGAAAAATATGCCTCCTATAGTAGTCATAACTCTTGCAAAAGCCAAAGTGAAGAACTTCATGACTATTATGAAGGAAGGCATAGGTCACATCTGAGGCCTCACTCCCATAGGAGAGAAAAGGAAAGAAAGCCTCAAGAGGCTAACATTAACCTCCCATACTTCCATGGGAAAGACAATGTAGAGGCTAACTTAGATTGGGAAATAAAGGTAGAGCAACAACATAAAAAGAAGTCTACTTCAAAATCTTATGGCTCTCACTCTTATCCAAAGAAAGACCAAGGTCAAGGAATCTTAGGGGTGACACCTTGTAAGCCCAAAGATGATAAAGGGAAGACAATAGAAAAGCAACCCCTAAGGCTAGTATGCAAGAGAAGACTAGTTCTATAAAGTGCTTTAAATGTCTTGGAAGAGGACACATTACTTCTCAATGCCCCACCATGAAAACCATGATTATAAGGGACCAAGACATTTATAGTAGCCAAGATGAGGCTACTACTTCACCTTCCTCTAGTGAAAGTGAAGAAGCAAAAGGGGGAAAATCTAGTGAAGAAATCTGCCCCCAAGAAGAAGGACAACCATTAGTGGTTAAAGAGAAGTGTAAGGAGGTAAGTGTCTCCTCCAAGAGGTTAGCTAAGAAGGAAACTCATTTTAAAAAAAAGACAAACATTAAAGAAACTTCCCCTCTTAGACAACCTCCACATTTTCTCTTTTGTAAAAAGACACTTGCTAGCATTGCCACACCTCTTGGGCTTGAGTTTATTCCTCAAGTAAAGGAGTTGTTGTATGAGGGTTTGGTTCACAAGAGCTTAAATCCTTGTGCTTTGTTGGTGCCCAAAATAGGTATTATTAGGCACCAAATCCCTAAAATAGGTGGTATGATGAATGTGTTGAGTGGTGCAGCCCTCTTTTGTAAAATCACTCATGCACCCAACATCTTCATGGTTTGTGTACATAGGGACTCATTAGGTAGTTTTGTTCTTATTTTTAGTTTCAATACAAACTTAGGTACTCATATGGGACACCTTTGGTTTGTCATACTTTTTGGTAGGAATAATCGACATGAAAATTCAGAAAAAGGTATGTTTTATTGCATTACTTTTCTTAATTTTTCATATAATGATCAAGGGGTTCCCATGAATCCTAAGAGAATAAAGGTCATTCCTGAGTGGCCCAATCCACCAAGTATAAGAAAAATTTGGGGCTTCCTTGACTTAACAAACTTTTACAAAAGGTTTGTCCCTTATTTTTCTATACTTGTAGCACCACTCATTGAGTTGGTGAAAAACCATGTTCCTTCATGGGAAGATGCCCAGGAAATGGGTTTTCAAACCTTACCTTACTTCAACATACCAAACACCACTAATACATATGATTTTTTTTCTTTTTACAGGTGTCGAGGGAAGGAGCCCAGAGTATGAAGAACCTCGGTATTTGAGGTCAAATCCTTTCCAAGGTGGAGGTAATGATGCAATCCCACCCTGCAAGGGCACTGGATAGAGAAGACTTTAAGTAGATTAGGCCAGAGATGCAAGGGAAGGCCCTAGGGTTCTCATGAGACTTAGGGTAGATTTTGGGCCCATGGGCTAAGTATGAGCCCGCTTATCTTTGTAAATATTAGAATAGATTTTTCCTTCTTTTGGGCCTTGTATTTTGGCCATTCTAGTAGTATAGGGTTTTAGCCTTGTATTTCAGGGCATTTTGAGTAGTCTTTGTAGTAGGGACTTTATTTTGGTATTTTCATGTATTTTTGGAATGGGGGTGAGCTTAGCTATTATAGGGGGTGTGTAGCTAAGCTCTAGCTTCTCATCTCAAGGAGGTGAGCTTAGCTATTAGAGAGGTGTGTGTAGCTAAGCTCTAGTTTCTTTAGGAATCTTCTCAAGGAAGTTTCTCAAGGAGGTGAGCTTAGTTATTATAGGAGTATGTGTAGCTAAGCTCTAGCTTCTCAAGGAAGTTTTCTCAAAGAAGCTTCTCAAGGAATTTTTCTCAAGGAAGCTACCTAGTCTATAAATAGAAGCATGTGTAACACTTGTTATAACTTTGATGAATAAAAGTCTTATGAGACACACTTCAAAGTTCCACTTCTCTTCCTCTTTTATTCCTTCAATTTCGTGCTCCCCCCTTCTTTCTTTCTTTTCCTCCATTGAAGCACCCTCTCTAAGCTTTTTATTCAAGGCACTCTCTTGGTGGCGAAGCTCCTTCTTCCATGACTTATTCTCTAGTGGATGGCGCCTCCTCTCACCTCTTCTCCTTTGTCTTCCGATGCATCTCCATGGTGGAAAATCACCATTGAAGGACCTCATTGAAGCTCAAAGATCCAGCCTCCATAGAAGCTCCACAATCAAGCTTCCATCATGAGGTTGCTTCCTTGTTACAAGAATTTGTTGATGTTTTTCCAGAAGAAATTCCATATGGATTACCTTCTTCAAGAGGTATTGAGCATCAAATTGACTTCATTCCTGGTGCTTCACTTCCAAACAAACTATCCTATTGGTCAAGTCCAAAAGAAGCAAAGGAGATTCAAAGGCAAGTTGATGAGTTCCTGCAAAAGGGATTTCTAAGGGAAAGTCTTAGCCTGTGTTTTGTTCCTGTGATCTTGGTTCCAAAGAAAGACGAACATGGAGCATGTGTACAAACTGTCGAGCCATAAATAAAATCACTGTAAATTATAGATATCATATCCCTAGATTGGATGATATGCTTGATGAACTGCATGATTTGTGTGTGTTTTCTAAAATAGATTTGAAAAGCAGATACTATCAAATCTGCATGAAAGAAGGTGATGAATGGCAAACAACTTTTAAAACAAGATATGGTTTATATGAGTGGTTGGTGATGCCATTTGGTTTAACTAATGAACCCAATACCGTCATGAGGTTAATGAACCATTTTTTGAGTGTTTTCAATGGAAAATTTGTTGTGGTGTATTTTGACGACATTTTGATCTATAGCAAAACATTAGAGGAACGTGTTGGTCATTTACATGTTTTTAATGTTTTGAGAGAAAATAAATTGTATGCCAGTCTTAAAAAGTATTATTTTTGTTGTGTTCTTGAGTTTTTTCATTAGCTCAAAAGGAATAAGTGTGGATGAAGAAAAGGTAAAGGCAATTAGGGAATGGCTTGTACCTAAGAATGCTAATTAAGTAATAAGTTTTCATGGTTTGGGTCTATGTTCATATGCGGAAAGAAAGATTCCTTGCTTAAAGAAAATCCAAGCTGCAACCAAGAGGAGATATGCCTTTTCAAGTTCTAGAAAAGATAAATGGCAATGCTTAAAAGCTGGACTTGCCAAGAAAATATGGTAACATAAGTGCTACCTTTAATGTGGTTGATCTATCTTCCTTTGATGCAGGTAACAAATCAGGTTCGAGGACGAATCCTTTCAAAGAGGGAGGGAATGATAGAGGTGCAACCAGCCCGTCTAATGATCCTTTTCATTCGATTGGAGTTCCTATGATAAAGTCCAAGACTAAGAGAATGAAGCAAACTTTGCAAGGCCTGATTCTAAAGATCAAAGAGAAAGAAGACCAATGTGAATTAAGGGTTGCACCTAATTGGGTCGCTCTCCAACAAATTGATGAAGATGCTTTGTGGCCAACTTGAAGAATTACTTTGGGAAACCCAATTTACAAGATAAGAAGCATCCATGGGCTGAGTTGATCAATTTTGGTGAGCTATTAATATTGGGCTCATTAGATAATAATTAAGTCCAAAATGCTCATAAATTTTATCCAAATTTTAGAATAAGATTTATTTTCATTTTTAATTGTATTTTGGGCCTTTTTTTAACTTATAATGGGCTACTACCTTCTTATTGTTATTTTTAAGTCTTTTAATTATTAGGTTAGTTATTGGTCCTTGGGCCTAATTTAGGGTTATTAGTAGGAGTTATAAATAGACTCCTTAAAACACTTTGTTAGGTAGATTTTGAATATTAATAAAATTTGAGAGTTTTTCTATTGTGAGAGTTTTTCCCTTGTTCTTGGGTTAAAAACTGATAGTGTTGGTTTTACCGGCAAGTCGTAGTTAGGGTCATGCTCGTTTGATAACATTGGTTCTACTGACAGGTCGCGGTTAGGGTCAAGTTTCTTTGAATAACTTTGGTTCTATCTGCAGGTCGTGGTTAGTGTCAAGTTCCTTTCTTTTTATACTTGTTTTCAAGATGATCCTAAGTGGTCCCTTATCATATTTACTTCATTTTTTACCAAAAACAAATTTAGTTACTTGTGCAAGCTTTATGATCAAACTCTTTTCTCTCTTTTTCTCTCAACTATTCTTCATTCTTCTTCTTTTCACTTTTGTTCTTCCTTTTTCTTGCACAAATTTTGTGGCTTTTCCACTAGTGATGATCATGGAAGGCTAAACACTCAATCAATTGAAGGATCCACTCCAAGCAAGACTAAATTTGAGTTATGGTCTAGTATTTTTAATAGGTGTGAATGTTCAACTTTTTCTTCAATCCTATTTTCAATTTTCATGATTATGAATGGGCTTAAGATTGAAAATGAATTAGTTTAGGGATTAATTTCCTAACTTCAACTTTAATCACATATTATTTAGACGATATTCCAACCTAATTTTTTATCTAAATGAATTTTGGGATTAATTTGATTGAATTAACTCTAATAACATTGATTGAACCTTCACAACTTGATCATTCTCTACAAAACTGTGATAATTCAATTTGCAATGGTTTGGTGAATTGGATTGGTGATCTCGAATCTATTTTACAACCTGTTTGTGCAATTTTGTTTGTGTTCTACAACTAAAAATCTGTTTCAGTTTAGATTTTGCATTTATGTTCTATGTTTTCGCATTTCTTTCCAGTGCCTACAAATTATTCATTGAAATTTCTCTTGTTGTTTATAAGTGAATTAAAGTCAAAAACATATTCAATCGTATCTCTGAGTCGACCTAGATTAATCTCGTACTACACAATTTCTTAGTTTTATTTGTTTTGGAGCTATTCGACAATAGTTATCAGGGAGGGAGAGAGAATGAGAGAGAGAGGAGAGAGAAGCGGTTTAAACTAACATCAAGGGTTGAGCGAAAGAAAGACTCTTCAAATGAAACGAAATGAATATTTGCCAATATACAAGTGTTACAGATCATCTCCATGCCATTGTCTTCTTCTGAATGAAGACACACAATGTTGCAGTTGAATAAGCATGGACAAGCAAAACGGATTAAACAAAGAGCTGAGGTTGAGCGAGAGGACGAGGTTGGGCCGTTGGGGATACTAAGCCCGATCTCAGGTGTTTCTTTTTTATTTTAATGAAATTTGAGAAGCCTAATAAATTCTTTTTTTTACAGAAAATTCTTACAAATTAAGTAATATATGTGAAATTTTCCATCAATTTTATTTTAATTTGAGAAACCTCAATTACTAATAATATATGAAAATATTTTCTCCTGCGGATTAAAAACTGAAGAAAAATCTGCAAGAAAAACTTACATGTGAAATTTTTGGGCAACTTTATTAAAATATTATTAAATATTGCATGTGGAATTTCTTTCGTAGATTAATCTACTGGATTTTCTAGCGGATTCAAAGAAATTTTCTCATATTTTTTCCAAAAAAAAAATCTAAACAAATTTCCTGCGGATTAATTTTCACAGAAAAATAGCATTTTTCTAATTGTGATATTAAATTCTAGTCTTGCATTTAGAGTGTTTTCCGACTGAATGATGTTATGCAAACTGCCACTGGCCAGTATGGTGACAAGCAAACCTAAAATAATGCCTAAAAATTTGAGGGTTTATGGTGAGCTGCTGCCCAAAATGGCTTGAAACAAAAAACAAAAATAAAAGGGGTCAGCATTAGTTGGTTGGGTTGGAGTAGGTGGGTCTAGGGAAGGTTCAGGGTCAGTGGGTAGGTCTAAGGATGGTTCCTCAGTTAAAAAGAGAAGAAACTTGTGGGCACATTTGTGACCGGTATGATACCGTTCCTCACAGTAATAGCATAAACTAGTTGCACGTCGTTCTTGATATTGTTGGGGACTAAGGTGTTTAATGGGAAAAGTTTGGAGTGGGTTAGGGTTGTCTGTAAGCGCTAAAGGTGGTGCCTTTGGAACGAATGTGTGGATGGCTAAGGCAACAAATGTGCCTTTTGGTGTCCCGAAACTTGGTCTCTAAAAGCTTGGTCATGCCTATGGCCTAAGAGATATTTTGTGGTTTGAGGACCGTAATATCCCTATCGATATCTTGGTTGAGGCCAAAAAGGAAACAATTTAAGATAATATTTGGGGTAAGACCAACAATGCGATTACAAAGCTTTTCAAAAGTGGCTTGCTATTTGACGACTGACTAGTGTTTGCGAAGCTTAAAGAACTCACCTTGGTGGTTTTTGTAAGTCGATGGACCAAAATGAAGCTCCACCGCCCTAGAGAAATGGAACCAATCTGTGAGTTGGTGGGTTTGTTATAACCACATAAACCAACTCAAGGCTTCACCACGCATGCGAAAGGTTGTTAATGGTAAACAACTATTCCAAGGAACATGGAAGAAGGAGGAGTGTTGTCCTTGCTGAAAAAGCAAATCAAGAGGCTCAAAACCATCAAAAGTAGGGAGATGTATTTTGGAGTGGGGAAAGATGGGTTGGATTAAGGGGAAAGGTCAATATATTGGTGGTGTTGGTAAAGATAGGAAAAGTAGTGAAAGGGGTGGTGATTGTGATTGAAATCAGGTGGGTTAAAGTTGGTACGAACGGTTGGGTAAGGAAAATGAATGGTTGTGTGAAGGGAATAAAAGGTTGTGTAACTGCAACCATGGGGTGAGGTTGTGTTGGTGGTTATGGGACCAGAAACGGTGGAAAAAGAAGTTGGTGAGGTTGACGAGTTTTGGGGAGGTAGTTTGGGTAGGCGTTCAAGGATCCCTAATAGGGTTTTGGCGGGGGTCTCATGTCAAGCATCCTGTAGGTCATGTTGGTTATTGAGCTGGGTTTGTAGTAGGTTGAGCTGTGGACCTGGCTTCTCTGTTGTCCCCATGTTGTCCCTTCAAAATGATGTCGTTTTGAGAGTTGTGTTAATATTTTCACAATTAAATATTAACACAACTCTCAAAGCGGCGTTGTTTTGAAGGGACAGCATGGGGACAACAAAAAGCCAATTTCGTGGGTAATAGGGGTGAGGGCGTTATCGAGGTCTTTGTTGGACTTGGTGAAAGGCATGGATAGGATAATGAAAGCACCGAAATTGCAAATCTAGGTTACTAGAAAAAGGTGAAGGCTATGCTAAAAACTAGAGAAATAAGAGTGGATTCATTTTTCCTTCTTTTCATTACAAGAGTTATCTCTAAAGACACTCTCTCAACGGTCTTTTCATCCTAGCCAAACAAGTGGCAGGAGATAAGATTTAGGTAAAAAATAATAAGAGTATATAACTATTTTTGTTTATGAATGTATAATTCACTGACAAATGTGTCTCCAAAAGATATGAAAATACAAAATTTAGTCTCAAAAAATGTAAAAAGTGTGACAAATATATCTAGCTGTAAACTTCTGTCGATCACCGTTAATAAAATAGCCTACATGACACTTAGGGACAAATTTGTCACTGAAATGATTTCCAACGTGACCATCTCTAATTGTCAATATAGGATCATATTTGTCATATAATATTTTCTTAACTTTTCATCTTCCCACTCTGCTCACAAATGTGTCCTTGAAAGATGAAAATATAAAATTTAGTCTCTGAAAGTGTAAGTGCGACAAATATACTTAGACGTTAACTTTCGTCCATCACCGTTAATTAAATTGTCAAGATTCGAAGAAGTGAAATATGAGATATATTTATCTTCTATTTATAGTAAATTGTGACTAATTATTATAATTTGAAAAAATTTATAATGATTAGTACAATGTTACAATGTTTATTTTGGTAAATTGGAACAATGTTTATGGTTAATTTGGAATAATGTTTATTTTAGATAATTTCTATTGTGACAGACAAATTATCGTTGATAATCAAAATTATCATTATTATTATGTTTGTTTTAAATTATGTTTTCCAATATTTTTTAAGTGATTATTGTAATCTTATGTTTGTAACGATAAAAATTGGCAAAAATTTAACCTTAAATTATATTTTACCTTTAAATGAAATAAAATTTTGGGTCTAACAAATTAGTCAAATAGAAACATACTAATATTTAAGTCCAACAAAAAAATTACTGACATTTTCATCTAATAATGATAACTTATTGATATTTTAGTCCAATGGAACGTACTCACATTTTCCTCCAATAAAAAATAGACATTTTTCTTTCAACAAAATTAATTTTTATCTTACTGACATTTTCATTCAATCCAGTCAACATGACCACGTTGGCAATCATTTCAGTGACAAATTCGTTCATCTTTGCCACGTAGGCTATTATTAATGGTGAGGAACAGAAGTTAACGACTAGATATATTTGTCATACTTTTTGCACTTTCAAGGACTAAATTTTGTATTTTCATCTTTTAGGGATACATTTGTCAGCAAAATTACACATTTAAGGACAAAATTGACTATTTATAAGCACAAACATTCAAAGTAGCATTCAAAGACTAGGCCTCAATGTAATCTCTAAACTTTAGGGAACTGCTTAGGGCACCCAACATTTCTGTTGGGGCACCCATCAATTTTCAAAAATTCCAAAAATACCCTCGATTATAAATAGCAGCATTAGTTTTTCATTTCTACAGTGTCTTTTTTTTTCCGTGAAATCTTGATCACTTAGTGTAAGTTGCTTCCGTTAAGGTCGTTTTCGAAGCATATTTAGTCTCCGAAGGTGTACGAGCATTATTCAGGAGTATACGGTCAAGTTGGGTCGATTTTCTTGGCCGGAGAAGAAGACGCACATGAAAAAAATGGAAGTACATACAGATTGTCAATCCATATGGCCATACGGATTTTTTTTCTTTTTAATTTTTTTAATAAATTGCAATTTAAGTATTATGAATTTTATATTTAATTTTTTTGTGTTGTAATTTTTTATGTACTAGTTTTAGTAATTTCAGAAAATTTGATTAGGTGATATTATTTTATAGTGAAATAAAAAAATGTATTCAGTAATTAGAATGGTAAAAAAACACTAATGATTAATAATTAAACAACATTAGATTGGTTAAACTTTTAAAAATTGTTAAAACTAACATTAGATTGCTTAAAAAATAATTTACTAATGATTAATAATTAAACAAATTTATATGACAATGATTATGTATTTACATGTTTAGCTTAATTATGTATTTTAATGTTTATTACAATGATTAATAATTGAACAAACTTTGTATTTTATTGAATGATGTATTTATTAGATTTATATGACATTTTAATGAAAATGTGTAGTAAAAATGTAGTCTTTGGTTATATGATGTTCAATACATATTTATTTTATTTTTGCATGCAGCTATATTTGTGTCGATAACAAATGATGTGATTGTATAATTTTTTGTCATTGAGTTTGTTAAATGTTATATTAAGATGGATGAAGAACAATGGATGTATGATAGTAACTAGGAAAATGTCAAATTTGATCGAGGCCGTACCCGAATCAAATAAACATGAAAATGCAGTAACTAGGAAGTGATCCTAGGTCGTTTCCCAACGAGCAGTGACAAACCAAATGTTCATAATATACTTGCAGTAACAGTAACGATTGGGGGGGGGGGGGTTTGTTTGTTTTGTGATTAAAGAGCAGAACAAGTAAACTGAAATTCGAAACTACTAATATTAAAAACGGGTTGTTTCCTCTGATTCAGAAGCCATTCTCTTATCCTGGGTTAGAGAATTCGTCCCTAACAGTCAACCACTTAATCCAACCCTATTTCAATTTACTAAGCGAAAATCAACTTAGGGTTTTCAATACGTGATTAGGCACCACATACACCAGTTAGCCCTTCGTCCATTAAGCATGAATGCAAGTTAGGCTTAGAGGCGAAGCGTGCACTGATTAATATTCATGAATTTGGGATACTGGTGAAGGGAGAACTGCCAGGAAACCACATTACAAGCGAAACCTCAAAGAGAATTGGGCTTCGTCCTCAAAAGGAAACAACACCAGAAAATCTAGCCTTCCATGGATTCAAACAGAAAACGCAATTGAAACATGAAGCAGAAACGTAAATGAACGGAAACGTAAATGAACAGAAACGTAAACGAACAGAAATGTAAAATGGAACAGAAACGTAAATGAGAGTAGAAGGAGAAGCAAGAACGAAATTGTAATTAGAAGCAGAAAACGTAAAATTGCATTACGAACTCAGAAACGTCAAAACAGAAAAACGAAAACCCTAAAAACAAAGCTCTCAATAATGAATAGCATAACAGAATAGAATGCCCTGCACGAATCCCAAGGCAGCTATTTAAAAAAAAAAGTCACTGGGCCCTATTACAATACTCTGGCCCAAAACGAAATAAACACTGAACAACATAAAATAAAATTGCGAAATTTCCTAATTAGAAATTAACTAAGGTAAGCGCTGCTTTATTTGCCCTCTTCAAGTCCACAACCAAAATCCGGATTAAGCCCAATGTTTCATTAATTCCTGAAATTAGATTAAAAACATCAAATTAGCTAATTGAGCCCAAATAATAAAACTGCCTAATTAATTGAAAATTAAGACCAATCAATAATTAAAATGGTGCAAAAAGGGTTTAGAAAATAGAAGAAAATGATGGCACATCAAAACCCCCCATACTTAGCCTTTTGCACTCCTGGGCAAAATGAAACAAAGAACAAAATCCAAGGATATCAAAGGGAGACAAACAAAAACATTCACATATTTCTCAATGAACATCAAGGAATGAAAGGAATGGGTAACATCTAACATAAGGAGATCCAAAAAGTCAAGACATTCATGAAAATCATCCAAGCAACCCAATCATGGCAAAATAGTTAATCAGCTCAAGAATGAAAAGTGATAAAGCCTCACAAGATATACACTCTATCTCTCAAGTGTCTAGGCTACTATTTACCCTCAAAGCACCCATGAAAGCAAACACCACATAAACTTGGCAAGATTCTAAAATTGACAATCAACCCATAAACACAAGCACATGAGGATCAAAAGGTCTTTTAAGGTTGTAATGGGGCCAAGGACAAGGTATGGAGAAATATGGAATAAGTGGCTAAATCCCAAAGGAATAGAGGAGCAAAGGGGAATAAGTGCATATTAAGAAAAAAATAAAAAAATAAAAAGAAGTAAAGATAAAAATTAAACATGAAGAGTAGAACCAAGAGTTTCATCATTCTTGTGCCATTTAAGATCTTATTCACTCAACTTTATTGCTTTTCTTTTTCTTTTTTTCAATTTTTTTTTTTTGAACTCTTTAGCCTTTGAGAAACAACATTTCATTCAGCATGTCCAACATTTAACCAATATACAATGTACATCAAGTATGGCCCAAAATACATCATGAAGCATAGCCAACAAAACAAGTTGTCCAATGAAACAAAAACCCCCCACACTTATTCCCAAAACAATTCCAAAGCTCCAAAATTCCTTAAGGATATGGTAATATCATGGTTTTTCACTTAAGGCTTGTAGTGAGCTTCAAAACAAGGAAAGGGAAACAAGGCTCAAAAGGGCTATCAAAGGAATTAATTCAAGGTAAGTCCATTTGGCTAGAAGCTTATAAGAACAAAATTGCCTTAATCATTTCCAAATATGCATGTGAATTAGGACGCATCAACAAGAATCAAGCCAAGGCTATTGTGCAAGCAGTCAATGGGGCAAAACATACCAAATGATTATAATGATGGATGGCTCAAATTCTCACAAAGGTAAAATCATCACTTTCAAATTGAGCTTTCAAAACTATCATGACATGTAGAGAAGAATCAAGGATTTCAAGTCACAAAATGTCAAGAACTTTTATTTTCAAAACAATTACCCATTTTTTGAACATATCCTATAATTTAAAGAAAAACATGCAAAGTCGTACGTGCACACGAAATTGACCCAAAATATTAAACTGAAAATCCGACGAAACTAACAACATTAACAAATTAACACAACTAACAAATTAACAAAACCAACAAAACTAGCAAAACCAAAGAACACTCCCCCCCCATACTTAAACAACACATTGTCCTCAATGTAGCACAATTAAAAGATTAAAAACAATTAAATCATCAAAGAGAATCGGACAAGTGTAATAAAAGCAAAGAAGGAGATAGGAAAAGAAAAACTCCCTAAGTCATGGTGAAGGAAGAGTAGGGTGGAGTAAGGAAGTCTCTTCCACCACTACGTCCACTAAAGAAGGGTTCGTGAGGAATGGCTTAAGTCGATGTCCGTTGACCTTGAAGCTCTTGTTTGTGGAGTCGCTTTTGATCTCAACTGTACCATAAGGAAAAACATTAGTAACAACAAAAGGACCAATCCACTTAGACCTCAACTTACCACTCATGAGTCCAAGCCTAGAATTATACAATAACACTTTTTGCCCAACCACAAAGTCTTTTTTAACTATCATGCTATCATGGAACTTCTTGGTCTTTTCTTTGTAGAACTTGGCATTCTCGTAGGCGTCTAGGCGGATTTCATCTAACTCACTCAGTTAAAACTTCCTTTCCTCGCCAGCTTGATCCATAGAGAAGTTGCAAGTCTTCACTGCCCAGTATGCTTTGTGCTCAATTTCCACTGGAAGATGACATGCCTTTCCAAAGACAACCCGATAAGGAGACATTCCTATGGGTGCTTTGTAGGCAGTCCGATGTGCCCAGAGAGCATCATCAAGCCTGGTACTCCAATCTTTCCTGCTTGGCTGCACAATCTTCTCTAGAATTCTCTTGATTTCCCTGTTAGAAATTTCTGCCTGTCCATTAGTCTGGGGGTGGTATGGTGTGGATACCCTGTGTACCACCCCGTACTTTTTAAGCAGGGCATGTATTGTCCTGTTGCAAAAATGGGTTCCTTGATCACTAACAATTGCTTTAGGTACTCCAAACCTGCAAAACAGATTAGACCTGACAAAGTCTGCGACAACTTTAGCATCATTAGTTCTAGTGGGCTTGGCTTCCTCCCATTTTGAAACATAGTCAACTGCAAGGAGAATGTAAACATAACCAAAAGAGACAGGAAAAGGACCCATGAAATCTATACCCCAGACATCAAACACCTCACAAAATAGCATAGGTTGCTAAGGCATTTGTTGTCGCCATGTAAGTGTATTTCCTGCTCTCTGACACTGCTCACAAGTGCTGCAGATCTTCCACGCATCTTTAAAGATGGTGGGCCAATAAAAACCACAATCAAGCACTTTGCGAGCTGTCCTTTGAACACCCAGATGACCTCCCGGTGCGGAAGAATGACAGAACTGCAGGACTGAGTCAGTCTCATGATCTGGAATGCACCGTCTAATGACCTGATCACTGCACAATTTCCACAAGTAGGGGTCATCCCAAATAAAATGCTTAGCATCACTTTTAATCTTATCTTTTTGGGCCTTAGATGCTAAGGGAGGAAAAACAGAGGCAACTAAATAATTGACAATGTTAGCAAACCAGGGAGTAGAAAGAGAGTCAGAAATACTATACAATATATACAAATGATCATCCGGGAAATCATCTCGAATAGGTGAATCTGCATCAGAGACACGTTCGATCCGACTCAAATGATCAGCAACTAGATTTTGTGCTCCGCTCCTATCACGGATCTCCAAGTCAAACTCTTGGAGCCAGAGCATCCATCGGATCAACCTAGGCTTAGAATCAGCCTTCTTCAACAAGTACTTTAGAGCTGCATGGTCAGTATAAACAATAATTCGAGTACCAAGCAAATAAGATCGAAATTTTTCAAGAGCAAAAACTATGGCTAGAAGCTCTTTCTCAGTAGTAGTATAATTTGCTTGGGCAGCATCTAAAGTCCTAGAAGCATAATATATCACCTTGGGCAATTTATCAATTTTCTGAGCAAGGACAGCCCCCAATGCATAATTTGATGCATCACACATAAGCTCAAAAGGGGCTGTCCAATCGGGTGCCTGGATGATGGGGGTGGTAGTCAACGCTCTTTTGAGGCAATCAAAAGCCTCTTTGCATCTGTCATTAAAGTCAAACTCCACCTCCTTTTGCAACAAGTTGGACAGTGGAAGGGCTACTTTGCTAAAATCCCTTATAAAGCGCCTGTAGAATCCTGCATGACCAAGAAAAGATCGCACCTCTCGCACACAAGAGGGGTAAGGCAATTGTGAAATAACAGAAATTTTTGCAGGATCTACTTCAATACCCTTATTGGAAATAATGTGGCCTAAAACTATACCTTGCTCAACCATAAAATGACATTTTTCAAAATTTAGAACAAGGTTAGTTTCAATGCATCTATTCAAAACTTTTTCCAAACTATTCAAACAACCATCAAAAGAGGATCCATATACAGTGAAATCATCCATAAACACCTCTATGCAATTTTCTAAAAAGTCACTGAAAATACTAATCATGCACCGCTGGAAGGTACCAGGGGCATTGCACAGGCCGAAAGGCATCCTCCTATAAGCAAAAGTGCCGAAGGGGCAGGTGAATGTGGTCTTTTCCTGATCCTCAGGAGCAATAGTAATTTGCATATAACCAGAAAAACCATCAAGGAAACAGTAGTGGGATTTACCTGCCAGGCGTTCAAGCATCTGGTCAATGAATGGCAGGGGAAAATGGTCCTTTTTGGTAACCTGGTTCAGCCTCCTATAGTCAATGCAGACTCTCCAACTGTTCTGCACCCGAGTAGGAATCAGCTCCTCCTTCTCATTTCTGATCACTGTGAGGCCAGTCTTTTTCGGGACTACCTGGACGGGACTCACCCATTGGCTGTCGGAGATAGGATAAATGATTCCAGCTTGCAAAAGCTTGGTTATCTCCTTCTTCACTACATCAAGAATCACCGGGTTGAGTCTTCTCTGTGGCTGTCTTACTGGTTTAGCTCCATCTTCTAAATTTATTCGATGCATACATGTGGATGGGCTAATACCAGGAATGTCCGCCAGGGTCCAGCCTATAGCCTTCTTATGCTTCTTGAGAACTGACAACAACTTCTCCTCTTGCTCATCAGCAAGGGAGGCAGATATAATCACTGGAAAACTCTTGCTATCATCCAAGTAAGCGTATTTTAAATTTGATGGCAGAGGCTTCAATTCTGGTGTGGTCGGCTGGACAGTGGTAGAAGGAGATGGTTTCTCAGCCTTTACCTCATAAAGAAAGTCAGAGGTATGTGTACTTCCTGAAACATGGTTAGTCCTATCTGACTCTATAAAATCAATCTCAAGAGGTAAAACACCACCACCAGGCATGCAATCAATATCACTCTCAGCATCAAATTCAGACATATGATCAAGTACAATTTCAGACTCAATGCATGAAGAGTGAGAGGCATGCAGATTAGAATAAAGATCAGTCATGTATTCATCAACAACATGGTCAATTATTTCAGCACGAAATACAGAAAGATCTTCAGATGGGTATTTCATAGCATCCAGAATATTAAAATGAACAGTTATATCACCAAACTCCATGGACAGTGTGCCTGCATAAACAACTATCTTAGTTCTAGCAGTTTTCATAAAGGGTCTGCCTAGAATGATGGGAACTGATCCTTGAGAAAATCCATCTTCCATATTCAAGATATAAAAATCAACATGGAAAATCAGTTCACCAACTCTAACTAAGACATCTTCTTTGAAACCAACAGGATAGGCAACATTTCTGTTAGCTAAATGAATTACCACATCAGTTGACTGCAAGGGACCTAGAGATAGAGAATTAAAAATAGACAGAGGCATAACACTAACAGAAGCTCCTAAATCTAGCATGGCATTGTCAAACTTACTATTCCCTATGATACAAGGTATGCTGAATGTACCTAGATCTTTGCATTTTTCAGGAATTTGAGGAACAAATTTACCAATCAATGCGGAGACATTTCTGCCCATGCTAATCCGTTCACTTCCTTTAAGCTTCCGCTTATTAGTGCACAGCTCCTTCAAGAATTTGGCATATCTTGGAATTTGCTTTATTGCATCCAACAGAGGTATGTTTACCTCTACCTTTCTAAACGTTTCCAAGATCTCTTTCTCTGCCTCTTCCATTTTTTTGTTGGAAACTGCTCTTGGAGGGAATGGAAGAGGGGGAATGTGCTGCTGCTGGAAATCAGAATTACCTGTGGAAGAAGATTCACCTGCACAGAAATTGTTAGGTAAATTTTTGTCATCACCTTTTTCTGGAATAGAGTGAAGTTTGGCAGGTTCATTGGCAGATGAGGAAGGTGCTACGGGTTGAGGTCCTTGACATTGCTTTCCCGACCTCAATGAAATGGCACTGACATTTTTGGGATTTTGGACAGCTTGAGAAGGCAGCTTGTCAGAATTCTGGGACTGTTGTTGATTCAATTGGGTAGCCAATTGTCCCATCTAATTGGTTAAGCTCTGAATGGAGGCTCTGGTCTCTTGCTGAAACTGCATGTTCTGCATAGTCATTTGCCTCACAAGTTCTTCGAGGGAAGGTTGTGGAGGGGCCTCAACTGTTGGCTGTTTCTGGGGTTGTTGCTATTGTTGGATTGGTGGAGGAATGTATGGTCTGCTTGGGCCAGCAGCATTTTGGAAGGAAGGAGCAGGCTGCTGTTGTTGCTGAGGGCTGGACCATCTGAGGTTAGGGTGATTCCTCCATCCAGGGTTGTATCTGTTGCTGGAAAGGTCATAATTGTTCTGCTGTGGTTGATTATGCTGCTGAGGTAGAGGAGGTCTATTGTAAATATTTGCAGCATAAGCTTCAGGCTGCTTAATTGCTCCAGGTTGCTGCATGGAAGGGCAAAGGTCTGTATGGTGGTCAGTAGAGGAGCACAAACCACAAACCCTTGCGACAGGTACAGATTTCTGATTCAAGGCCAGCTGGGTTACCAAGTTAACCAATGCATCCAGTTTGCCTTCAAGCTTCTTAGTTTCAAATGATGCAGATGGGTTTGTAGCTACCTCATGCACTCCTCTAATGACTATGGCATCATTTCTGGCGCTAAACTGCTGAGAGTTGGAGGCCATCTTCTCAATTAAATTTCTGGCTTCAGCAGGAGTCATGTCTCCAAGGGCTCCACCACTGGCAGCATCTATCATACTTCTCTCCATATTACTGAGTCCTTCATAAAAATATTGGAGAAGAAGCTATTCTGAAATCTGATGGTGAGGGCAATTGGCACATAGTTTCTTAAATCGCTCCCAGTACTCATACAGGCTCTCTCCACTAAGCTGTCTAATACCTGAGATATCTTTCCTGATGGCTGTGGTCCTGGAAGCAGGGAAAAAATTTTCTTAGAATACTCTCTTAAGGTCATCCCAGCTCGTGATGGACCTTGGAGCAAGGTAATACAACCAGTCCTTTGCCACTCCCTCTAATGAATGAAGAAAAGCCTTCAGAAATATGTGATCCTCTTGGACATCTGGGGGTTTCATGGTGGAGCAGACAATATGAAATTCCTTCAAATGTTTGTGCGGGTCTTCACCTGCAAGGCCATGAAACTTTGGAAGCAAATGAATTAGTCCAGTTTTAAGAACATATGGGACATCCTCATCAGGGTATTAGATGCACAAGCTTTCGTAGGTAAAATCAAGTGCAGCCATTTCCCTTAGAGTCCTCTCACGAGGTGGAGGTTGTGCCATGTTCTCAGAATGTGCAAAATCAGAATGCTCAGAATCAAAATGCTCAAAATTATAATGCTCAAGATCAGGATGTTCAAAATCACCAATAACAGAATGCACAGATTCACCAGTTGTGGAATGCTCAGAATGATCAAAAGGTATAAAATGATGCCTAACTAATCTATGAAATGTCCTATCTATCTCAGGATCAAAGGGTTGTAAGTCAGATGGATTGCCTCTAGTCATACACTACATTCAGCATGCACACAACTAGTTGCCTTGTCATGTAAATAAAGGTGTAGGTTTGAACTACAGCTACCCTCAAATGATATCCAAATGACTTGAAATTTTGTGAGCAACCCTATAAAATGATGAGAAGATAGCACAAAAAATTTCAGACAAAAATTCAAAGTCTAACTATGAAAGCTAAAAATGGTAGGTTAAGAAAAATAAGTGAATAAAACTTGAAAAATAAAAAAACTTTTGACAGAATCGCTTTTTGTGGACGATGGAGACCTCAGCCGGCCTACAGGGGGCTGCCATGGCGTAGGAAATTTTTTTCTACCCCAAATGCATATATAATAATTGCGATTCTGATAACCGGAGCAAAAGTTATGGCCGTTTGAAGTTTTGACAAACACAAAATTTGCTAGTTTTTTGGAACTTTCAAATCTGACCAAACTAAAGGCTCTAGCTATTTTTCCCACACAATATGGATTAAAAGAAGTTACCACAAAAAAATTCAGCCAAAAATAACAACCCTAGCTACTAAAACAAAAAATCTCAAATAATTCAGAATGGGTGGTCGCTAAAATCCGTCTCTAATTGATTTCTACTACTATGTTTATCCGCAAGCTGATTTCTACTACTACTCTGTTTTCAAGCACAATCTTCATAGCAAAACAACCAAGATTGAAACAGGGGAAACGCTTAATGGAAAAACTGAAACATAACACACATTAAACAAAATACCAGGACACTAAACAACACTAACACACATACTAACACAATACTAACAATTAAACATAAAACACGAAAGGATTAAACACACAACACTAGCTAGCTATTATGAACCTTTGGACACTGCTCCCCGGCAACGGCGCCAAATTTGATCGAGGCCGTACCCGAATCAAATAAACATGAAAATGCAGTAACTAGGAAGTGATCCTAGGTCATTTCCCAACGAGCAGTGACAAACCAAATGTTCATAAATACTTGCAGTAACAGTAACGATTGGGGGGGGGGGGGTTTGTTTGTTTTGTGATTAAAGAGCAGAACAAGTAAACTGAAATTCGAAACTACTAATATTAAAAACGAGTTGTTTCCTCTGATTCAGAAGCCATTCTCTTATCCTGGGTTAGAGAATTCGTCCCTAACAGTCAACCACTTAATCCAACCCTATTTCAATTTACTAAGCGAAAATCAACTTAGGGTTTTCAATACGTGATTAGGCACCACATACACCAGTTAGTCCTTCGTCCATTAAGCATGAACGCAAGTTAGGCTCAGAGGCAATTAATCGAACACGAAGCGTGCACTGATTAATATTCACGAATTTGGGATACTGGTGAAGGGAGAACTGCCAGGAAACCACATTACAAGCGAAACCTCAAAGAGAATTGGGCTTCGTCCTCAAAAGGAAACAACACCAGAAAATCTAGCCTTCCATGGATTCAAACAGAAAACGCAATTGAAACATGAAGCAGAAACGTAAATGAACGGAAACATAAATGAACAGAAACGTAAACGAACAGAAATGTAAAATGGAACAGAAACGTAAATGAGAGTAGAAGGAGAAGCAAGAACGAAATTGTAATTAGAAGCAGAAAACGTAAAATTGCATTACGAACTCAGAAACGTCAAAACAGAAAAACGAAAACCCTAAAAACAAAGCTCTCAATAATGAATAGCATAACAGAATAGAATGCCCTGCACGAATCCCAAGGCAGCTATTTTAAAAAAAAGTCACTGGGCCCTATTACAATACTCTGGCCCAAAACGAAATAAACACTGAACAACATAAAATAAAATTGCGAAATTTCCTAATTAGAAATTAACTAAGGTAAGCGCTGCTTTATTTGCCCTCTTCAAGTCTACAACCAAAATCCAGATTAAGCCCAATGTTTCATTAATTCCTGAAATTAGATTAAAAACATCAAATTAGCTAATTGAGCCCAAATAATAAAACTGCCTAATTAATTGACAATTAAGACCAATCAATAATTAAAATGGTGCAAAAAGGGTTTAGAAAATAGAAGAAAATGATGGCACATCAATCATGTCTGAAGAAGTTGATATGAATGTTGAAAATGAGGAAGATGCTGGCGGTAAAGTGGAACATGTTGATTGCTCTTATGCCTTTAATATTTCTCAGGTATTTGTGTACTTTGTTGTTGTTGGTACAGTAATTATATTACATAGATGTTTATTGATGTTAGACCTTATTTGACTTGTGTTATAGTTGTTTGCTAGTCGTGATGAAGTTTTACAATGGGCTCGATCGGTGGCTCATGACATTGGATTTGTTACCGTGATAATGAGGACAGACACCAATATTAGTGTTCGACGAAGGGCCTCATTTCTATTGATAGCTTGCGAAAGGAGTGGTCAGTACAGGCCTAAGAAGACTAATCTAGTAAGAACATGCACTGGCAGTAGAAAATGTGGATGCCCATTTAAGTTGTGTGTGAAGCCAGTTTTGGGAGGAGAAGGATGGATGGTGAAGTTAATTTGTGGGGTTCACAATCACGACATGGCAAAGTCATTAGTTGGGCATCCATATGTGGGTCGACTGACAAAGGATGAGAAGATTGCTGTTGTTGATATGACGAAGTCCATGGTGAAGCCAAGAAATATTTTGTTGATGTTGAAGGAGCACAATGCCAGACATGCTTACCGTTCTTCTATAAAAGGGAGTAACATCAAAATGCAACAACTGATGATGCTACTTGATCGATATCAATATATTCACTAGCATAGGCTGAAGGATGATAATGTTGTACGTGACTTGTTCTGGAGACATCCTGATGCAGTAAAGTTAACAAATTCTTGTAATTTGGTTTTCTTGATCGACAGTACCTACAAAACAAATAGGTACAAACTGTCGTTGGTTGATATTGTTGGTGTTACACCAACAGGAATGACATTTTCCGCTACTTTTACTTACTTGGAAGAAGAACATCTTAATATTGTTGTTTGGGCTCTACAACGATTTTGGGGTCTTTTCATGAGTGTTGATGCACTCCCTAGGGTTATTGTCACCGACAGAGATTTGTCTTTGATGAATGCAGTGAAAAATGTATTCCTAGATGCTACGAACTTGTTGTGTCGGTTCCACATTGACAAGAATATGAAGGCAAAGTGCAAAACCATGGTTGCTCAAAAGAATGCATGGGATTATGTGATGGAGGCTTGGAGGAGTTTGGCTGACTGTCCATGTGAGAGTTCATTTGATGAATACCTTAAAAACTTTGAAATGGCTTGCTCGTCGTGGCCTATGTTTGTGGACTATGTGTGTCAAACATGGGTGATTCCGCACAAAGAAAAATTTGTGAAAGCATGGACCAACAAAGTGATAACAAAGTGATGCATCTAGGAAACACAACCACTAATAGGTATGAATATTTTTTTTGTTTGTGTTGATTTGTTTAAGTGTTGACTTAAATGAAAATATTGTGGTTGTTTATATGTTGTTGTATACTTCATTTGTAGGGTTGAGAGTGTTTATTGGTCATTAAAGAGACTCCTACAAAACTCTCTTGGTGACATATGCAGTGTTTGGGAAGCAATGAACAATATGATGACACTTCAACACACCCAGATTAAAGCACCTTCTAAGACCAGCACGCATGTGGTTGGGCATGTGTTTAAAGTTACATTGTACAAAAAACTACTTGGCATGGTATCAAGGTACGCTTTAAATGAAATTGCTGCTGAGTATGAGCGTGTACCTTATGCAGACAAAAATCCTTCATGTTGTGAATGTGTCATGAGGAGTACCCATGGTCTTCCATGTGCATGTGAGTTATCTGTTGGATCAAGTGGCCTCGGAATAATTAAGAAGGGGGGTTGAATTAATTATGAACGTGTCTTAACTAATTAAAAATCTATCCTTCTTAATGTTACTAGATTCAAATAGGCTTTTACTACTAAGTTAAGAAAGTAAAGAACAGAAACAATAACTTAACCAAAAGTAAAAGCGATAATTAAAAGTACATAGCGGAAATTAAAGAGTGTAGGGAAGAAGAAGACAAACACAAGATTTATACTGGTTCGGCCACAAATCGTGCCTACATCCAGTCCCTAAGCAACCTACGGTTCTTGAGATTTCTTTTCAACCTTGTAAAATCCTTTACAAGCCAAAGATCCACAAGGGATGTACCCTCCCTTGTTCCCTTTGAAAAACCAAGTGGATGTACCCTCCACTTGAACTGATCCATAAGAGATGTACCCTCTCTTGTTCTCGGTATAACAATCCCCAAGTAGATGTACCCTCTACTTGTACCAAAAGGATGTACCCTCCAATGTGTTGGGACAAAGAATTCTCAGGTGATTAATCCTTTGAATCTTTGTAAGGGGAAACAAAAGATATCTCAGGTTGTTAGTCCTTTGAAATCTTTTTCTTAAAGGGAAGGGAAGAATCAAAATAATTCTCAGGCGGTTAGTCCTTTGAATCTTTTGTAAGGGAGAAGAGAGACACAAAAGAATTCAGGCGATTAGTCCTTCGTTCTTTTGGCAAAGGGAGAAGAGAATGAAAAAGATGAATAGCATAAGAATCAAAAGATATCTCAGGTTGTTAGTCCTTTGAAATCTTTTGTTTAAGGGGAAGGGAAGAATCAAAAGAATTCCCAGGCGGTTAGTCCTTTGAATCTTTTGTAAGGGAGAAGAGAGACACTAATGAATTCAGGCGGTTAGTCCTTTGTTCTTTTGGTAAAGGGAGAAGAGAGACTCAAAAGAATCCAGGCGATTAGTCCTCCGTTCTTTTGGCAAAGGGAGAAGAGAATGAAAAAGATGAATAACACAAGTTTTTGAACAAAGAACTTTTCTTGAAAGAAAAAGTGTTGATAAAAGACTTTTAGAAAGATGCAGAGAAAAAGAATCAGAAAATTCTGTAGAAAGAGTTGAAAGATATTGAATGATGTTTGAGAGATGATGTTGAAAAAGATTGAAAAATAGATGATTCAAAGATGATTGATGATGATAATAATCATCTGAAACTCATGCCATGGTCACATATTTATAATATCTTGATGACTCAAGTCAAAGCTTGTGACTCTTGGCAATTTCTTTTAAAAAACTAGTTACTTAAAAAGTTTTGACTTTTGAAAAAATCTTCAGAAACAAGTCATTTGAAGAATTGTGACTTTTGGAAATGTATTTTTCAAAATCAATCACTGGTAATCGATTACCATTAAGGTGTAATCGATTACACATCAACAAATGTGACTCTTTATTTTGAATTTTGAAAATTAAAACATTTAGAAGCTCTGGTAATCGATTGCAAGTATTGTGTAATCAATTACATAAGTTTAAAATACTTTAAAACTGTTTAAACATAAGTTATAACTCTTGAAATTTGAAATCTTAACGTTTTAAAACACTGGTAATCAATTACTACCTTCTGGTAATCGATTACCAGAGAGTAAAACTCTTTGGTAATGATTTTGTGAAAACTTCTTGTGCTACTCAATATTTTGAAAAACCTTTTTTAGTACTTATCTTGATTAAGTCTTCTCTTGATTCTTGAATCTTGATCTTGATTATTCTTGAATCTTGATTCTTGAATCTTTGGAATTTGCTTAACTCTTGATTCTTTGGCATCATCAAAATAACCTTGGAAGGCATTGCTTCCACATTGTCTAAATATGTTGTTAGATCCATACCACTAGAGACAATCCACATTTTTTGGCAGAGACTTAGTTTTTCAGATCAAGGGTTATGTGAGGCACAAGTGACCATAACTGAGGAGATGGAAACCATATCGAAATGCTTTGAGCAACTTGATGTTTGTGGCAAAGCACATTTGAATACAAAGCTGCGAGAAATTGCTTATCCTGATATGAACTCCATGTGTCCTCCTCCAGAAAAGGTGAAGACCAAGGGTGCTCCAAAAAAACCGCTGACCAAACAACAAAAGTCAACAAATCGTGATCCGTCTTATTGGGAGTATGCTGATGCATTACACTCTGTGCAAAATAGTAATCCTTCAGTGAAACGTAGTACATCATCATCTGAGGAACCAATATAGAGATGGAATATTTCAATGTTGGATCAATTTCATCCATTCTTCCAGGATTCTATTGAAAGCATTATTGATGTCAAAGTGGATGGTAACTGTGGTTATCAGAGAATAGTTGCCTTATTAGGTATGGGTGAAGAATCATGGTCATTGGTGTGCAACCATCTGCATAAAGAACTGACAAGCTGGTCGGAAGAGTATATCAACCCCGTTGGTTGCATAGACAAATTTGAGGAATTAAAACGTTCCTTACTTGTTGACGGATTATCTATGGTGCGTAAGTTCATTGTTATGCCACTTTTTCTTAAAATTACATTTAAGTAATCAGTATTTGTTGTCTTTTACATGTAGGTTACTATGGACAAGTGGATGAATATTATGGATATGGGATATGTCATTGCTTCACGATACAACGTGATCATTGTTTCTTCTATGCATCACGTAATATGCATTGGTCATACGTATGGAAATCATTTTGTACAGGTAATTGCATAACTATGATGTTTGTATAATTTGTGACACTGTGGTTGGTTATCTAACATTCAATTTGTTTGTTGTTATGTAATAGGTTTTTTTATGAGACCATTGTCTTTTACAACTATTGGCATTGTTGTGGAATACACATTGTCATTCTCAGGCAAAGCAGTGGTCCACCCCGTACATAGGTAGAATGCAGCATTACACAAATTTGTTTAGGCTGAAAACCGAATTTGCTGATTTAGGTGAACAATGAACATAAAATATGTTATTACCACTAACATTTGTGTAAATAACTATTTTCTTGACATTCATAATTTTGTTGACAATTCTGTAAATAATAACTTGTTTTTAGTCATTATTTTTAAAAGGTAGGAAATAATTAAGTACTTTGAAGATAATAAAGATGTGGTTTCATTAGCTAATGGAGTCAAATTTAAACATTACATTAACTTCAACATAGTTAAAACAAACAAAAAATGCATGAAAAACTACAATTAACTAATACTAATTTTGCATTGAATCATGTTGTGACCGAGGCATGTCGTCTTCCATTTTGATTACATGTTTACTAACAATAGCTAAAATTTCTATTGGGCCAAATTGTTTCTAGTAGTCAGACTGTACTAAGACCTTTAGCACGTCATCATCAGTTTTCAGCTCAATAATTTCAAATTTGATAACTTTGTCTGAATACTTATAATGACCTGGTTGTAAACAAAACAATCTCCTGACCGTTTGTGATTCATGAATATCATAAGGGGGAATATCTTGAGGTGCAACTTGCTTGATCAAATCCTTCAGTACATTGATGGTACATCCCGAAGGAATGTCAAATCTTTTTGGATTTTTTCCTGTGAACGCATAACCGACAAAGTCGTGTTGGCGTGGCATGTTCCACCTCCCGTTGTAATATAGGAGGGCATCATAAGTAAGGGTCATAGTGGCTTGAAGTAAGTTTAATATACCATCCGGTGTTCTACCAATGGTACATAATAACTCAATCGGGCCAACACACGAGAATTAATCATTACACATTAACATTGTGTTAACATCATCATCATTTTTCAATTGCATAGATTGAAAGCCAAATTGGTTACCTACATGTGTGAATGACTGCCGGTAGTAAATTTCATCCAAATATTGATCGTCTGTTAGCTAAAGGGTATTGTGCATTCTGCTTTTTAGTGATTGAAAACCACAATCGTTAGGTACTCAAATAGGTATTGGAGTGGAACTTTGGAAACAAACACCAGTTTCATTGTGAATAATCAAACCATTCGGAAAAATAAAAGCTAATATGGAATTCACAATGGTATGACTGCTTGTTTCTCCCAAAAATTCCATAGTTTGTTGTAAAATTTGACGAGAATGTGTGATTTTTTATAGTGTTGGTGTCATATATGTAGATGATGTTCAATAAGATTGCTTGTATTATTTTTATTTTAAAAATAGACGCGTGCAAATTTGTGTATGTGTTGTCAAGTACAACAATGTCGTGTCATGCTTTAATTTTGCATCAGACATGCATTGCTTCTATGACAACTAAAACAACCGAGTAGTCATTTCTATGTCAGTATGTACGTGTACTATTTATTTTTTTAAAAAAATACACATGCAATTGACAATGTCTTGTCAACTTTGACAATGATTTATCTTACATGCGTTATTTATTTTTGTTGCACGAATTAATTTATTTGTTAACACAACATTAATGGCTAATTAACGATAAACGAATGACAAAAATTTATATCGCATAATAAAAAACGTGTCCATACACAAATGAACCACACAAATAATTATCCAAAAAATTGAAAATGTACCAAATAAATAACCAAATGTTAAAGTCAATAATTAAATGTCCAAACAAATAAATTATCCAAAAAATTATAAATGACATATATAAGGCAAAAATAAAACAACTTCAATGACCGTCCATACGCCGCCTACACCTCGATCTGTGACCTATAGTTGGTTGGCTAATGTAGCTTCTTGCGATGCCTAGACATTCTTCATCAACAGTATAGGCTTTTGTTCCTTCGGTCAGGATACTCAGGTTTAGTAGCCTCTCCAACTTATCAGCAATAGCTACATAACCATCCTATCAACTGAAAAAAATAACAATTGTTAGTAATAAAATACAAAAGAAAGCAGCAAACACAAATACCAAAAAAAAAATATTACCACTGCATGTCGAAGATGATACACATCAACGTCAACCTCATCAGGTGCCGCTGCTACCATCGGTTGCTGATACAAATCTAGTTCAACAAATGTGTCATATTGCTGAATTGGCAGAACTCTAGGAGGATCCCTTGGCTGTGCCAGACTCATGAATGGGTGTGAAATCATGTAGAACCAATCCATGTAATCTGGCGAACACTGGCCAGGCACTGCACACATTTTCCCTACATGTGCAATGTATTCACTGAACTGCATCCATCGATCATCAATTTCTTCAACAGAGAGTGAAGATGCAGCAGGATGTGATAGAATAGTCTGGATGTAGCCAAACTGTCGTACAACCCTCTCCGATCGGTGAATGGCCGTCAAGGGGCCCCATCTGAGATGTCTGAAAAATAATGAGATGACCTTAAATTCTCTAAATGAACGGTGGTCACCATATGGAATCCAGCACACGACATTAGGGGTCAACATATAATATTGAACTCTAATGAAAAAAAAATTCGTAACTTCTTAACTAACCTGTAACAAAGTGATATATCCTGCAAGCTGCCTCACCATGCTCTTCGACGCGTCATTTAAATTATCATACATGTGCACAAGTGCAGCAGCGCCCCAATCGTAACTTCCAGTCTGCGTCAAGTCACGTAGTGCATCGAAGAATACCACATGCACGTGTGTGACACTCTTGTTAGCAAAGACTGTGCATCCAAGCAGATGCAACAAATACACTCACGCTGCTACAATCCAGTGACATGCCCCGATCTTCGTCTGATACACGTCGAGCATAAGAGCCATGACACTGAATCGTCTCAACTCTCGTCTCAACAGCGCTGACCTCGAGTAATTCCACCAACATCTCGACAGTGTCATCGATATGAAGTAGCTCGAAGCTGTGGAACGCCCCTACAATAGGCAGATGTAGCAACAACGCGACATCATCCAAGGTGATAGTCACCTCTTCGACGAGCAAATGGAAACTACTAGTTTCCTTATGCTAGCGTTCCACAAAAGCAGACATTAGTCCCCGATCGCCCGTATCTACGGAACAGGCGATCAAAGGACTTAGTCCACTGACAGCCACAAGGCCTTCAATCTCTGGAGCAGGCCTCCCAAACTTAGCCATCTTCCTTCCATGGGAAGATAGCTTCAGTTCAGGACATTCCTACAAACAATAATATCGATCATGTAAAAAAATTATTAACTAGTAAACTACGTTCTTTATGTTTTTTAAAAATTACATACCTCTCCATTCCAAACTCTCAAAGCAATGTGATTTTCAAAATCTTTGAGAACTGATGTGTCATGGGGTCCGCCTGGAAAACCCTCAACATCAGCAACAACTTCTTGAACAGGTGCTTCTGGTGCTCTTTTAACATTGACTTTGAACCGATGTTATATCTAAGGATGTTAAAAGCGAAGGACATTCAACATCAACTTTAAAACTAATGCCGTGTATACATTTTAATGTCAATTATCTAAAAATCAATGTTTACATACATCTGAAGTTGCATTTTTTATCATATTTCAACATCGGTTTTAGTCAATCTAAACTGATATAGAAAGTAGTTATTCAAGATCAATTTTATCAAAAATCAATCTTGAAAATCATATGTAAAATGTCCTTTTTTGAAAAAAGGTTTTCTTTTGTTTTTACAATAAACCCAATCTATAAATCAATATATAATCAGCCCCAAGCAGTTTCAATGATACAATTAATATATGTTTATATTGGAATTACTACTACATTTACAACTAGTTTACATATAAAATGTCATGTTTACAATTCCAGTCCAAATCAAAGCTTTGTTTCTTTAGCATTCAATGCTCAATTTCTAAGTCCTAGAAAATATCTTGCCCACTATTTGCGAATAGCTTCAATTTTCCTCAATTCCAATGGCGTTCAATCCCTAAAACACTGCAACATACAATAATCATAAGTTAACTTACATTATATAATTGGAAGTGTAATAAATTAAATGAAACTTTTTCAAGTAAACAACTATAGTACCATCATCATCCAATGCATGACATAATAGTCATCCTCAGTTCCTCCAGTTTGAAAACTACACTAAATTCAATATGAAATTTAATTATATCTCATAATTACAAACTAATAATATGTCATCAATGATATTCTAGTGAATCGGTGCCTCGAGCAATGACATTGATGGTGGACCAAGGGAAGAGGCTAGAGCAAAATTGTACCTCAATGTCGCGAGCAGCAATGGTTTGGGCGATCACTACTAAAAAATATAGATTTAACATCGCACGATTAACATCGGTTTTTTAAAAAACTGATGTTAAGAAAGGCACAATGGAATTTTTGTAAATAAGTCGAGTTATTTAACATCGGTTATTTAAATAACCGATGTTAAAATTGTTAATGACTTGATATTAACATTGGTTATTTAAATAACCGATGTTACTCTTGTCATAAATTAAAACACATGCAAATTAAAATTTAGGCCCCTCGCGCTCAGAGCTATCTCCTTCGTCCTTTCTCCTCGCGCTCAAACATATTGCCCTTTCTCCTTTGCCCTCTTTCTTTTTGCTACCACTGCCATTGAAGCTGCGCTGAAGGTACCACTGCTGTTGAAGCTGCCATTGAAGTTGTGTGTCTTTCCATTCACTCTCAGCCACTGTGATTGAGGTACGTCTCTGCCGTGATTCTTCGAATGTTTGTATCACTGTGTTTTGACCTAAAATGTTTTTCACTGTGTTTTGAGAGAATGGTTATCCATGAAAATGTTGTTAGTTCCGAAAAAATAGTAGCTTTGTTGACATGGTTCCATAAACCTATTTTATTATTCTATTTTTTTGGCTAGTAATGTGAAACTGTGATGGTAGTGTTTATTTTTACTGCCTTTGATTTTGATTTTACTTTGTTTTTGTTTCTATTTTGAAAACATGTATGTGATGGAGTTTTTTGATGGTAGTGTGTGTGTGATCATGAAGGAGGAAAAGTGTTAATGGATGAGTGAAAATTTGAGTCATCTTCGACCTTCTTTCACGTTCCACGTTGAGGCTCTCGCAATTGGTGTGGTCCATTTTTTTAACACGCTTTCTGGGGGTGTATGACTGAAGGGGCATTTCAGGTTCAGGCCCATGTGATCAAATGCGGTTTGGCGTGTGATGTATTTGTTGGGACGAGTTTGCTTCACTTTTATGGTACATTTGGTTGGGTTGCTGAGGTTGACAAGGTCTTTAAGGAGATTGAGGAACCTAATATAATGTCTTAGACTTCTTTGATGGTTGGTTATGCTTATAATGGGTGTGTAAAGGAGGTTATGAGTGTTTATCGGTGTTTGAGGTGTGATGGGGTGTACTGTAATGAAAATGCAATGGCTACGGTTATTAGGTCTTGTGGGGTGCTTGTAGGTAAAATGTTGGGTTATCAGGTGCTTGGTAGTGTGATCAAATCTGGATTGGATACTACTATGTTTGTTGCAAACTCCCTAATTTCCATGTTTGGTAATTGTGATAGCATAGAGGAGGCATCTTGTGTGTTTGATGACATGAAGGAACGTGATACTATTTCGTTGAATTCAATAATTACTTCAAGTGTACATAATGGTCATTGTGAAAAATCTATAGAATACTTTTCTCACATGCGTTATACTCATGCAAAAACAGATTATATTACTACTTCAGCCTTGTTACCAGTGTGTGGCTCTACTCAAAATTTGAGGTGGGGAAGAGGGCTTCATGGTATAGTAGTAAAATCTAGACTGGAATCAAATGTCTGTGTGTGCAATAGTCTCCTAAGTATGTATTCTCAGGCTGGAAAATCTGAGGTCATATCTAAAACATTGTGATCTGAAATTTGTTTACTTCAAGAAATTTTGTGAATTTTTTCTGTTCTCTGTGGGAATTAACCGTGGTAGGGTAGTTGTATACAGCACGCTGTTGTTAAAAATGTTGGTTATTTGAGCAATTGAGCTGTTAGTCTAAGGATAATGTGATTTTATTGTTTTTCAAATAGGGTTTTGATGAATACATGAATTTGGTTCTTGATGATGCTGAAGAAGTGAACATCAAGAAGAAGAGCAGAAAAACATTAGCTATGCTTCAGTTTCTCAAATTTTGTTCTATGTGAGTTTTCCATTCATGCATTTTTGAAGGATTTTTTTTAATCAAGGAGGATCCTTCTTAAAGGAGATAACATAACTTTAATGATGAACACGTAAGTGAAATTAAATTGTACCTTCATATTTCTCATGATTTTTTCTTACAGTTTAGTGAAATAATCCTCTTACAATTTTTTCTTCATATTTCTCAATTATGGAATAGTTCTAATAGCATTTATGGTGAGGAAGTTGCACAGTTAATATATTCTATTAGCTATTCTTGAATTTTCCTACTCATCATCTTATTCTCTTAGGCTATGCTACAGTTGGTAGGAACTGTCATACCCTAATTTCGTCCGGGGACCTTTGCTTGATGACATGCGACCTTTCTTTGGTCCTTGTGAGGTGCTTGGTACCCATCATTAGGCAATTTGTGAAATTCCAGGACATGCCGGAAAACCAAAAAAATATTGATGCACAATCCGTAAGTTTCCGTGACACACCGGAAATCAAATGGAAGCATCGTTGCATAATTAAGTGAGGTTCCGTAACATTCCGTAAGTCAAAAAGGGGATGATTATGTAATCCGCAAGGTTCCGTAACATTACGGAAAGAAAACAAGTATCGTTACGAAATTCGTAAGTTTCCGTAACTTTACGAAAAAAGAATCACCAAAAAACAGTAGAGGGGGTGTACTTAGTAAAAATGGGGGTGCAAATAGCACCCAGGCCCACTTGGGCCCTCCAGAATATTCCTCCAGAAGGCTGTTGCTTCTGGAGGAAGCAACCTGGCTCGCCTGGGCGAGCTGGGCGGCAACCACCTCCCCTATTTTGCTATAAATAGGGGAGGAAGTGAAGAAGAAAAGGGCTGAGCCCCTTTGGCACTTCTCTCTCTTTCGAATTTGCTTGGAAAAATCGTTTCCGTGAAGAAAATCTAAGCCGAGGCGCTTCCGAAACGTTTCCGTAACGTTTTCCGTGAAGAATTTCGCAAAGGTTTCAACCGTTCTTCGACGTTCTTCATTCGTTCTTCATCGTTCTTCGATCTTCAACGGGTAAGTACCTCGAACCAAGCTTTTCGATTCATTCTATGTACCCGTAGTGGTCCACATTGTGTTTCGTGCATTTTTATTCTCGTTTTGTTTACTTTTTATACCCCCTGTTGACGTGCTTAAGCCATTTTACTTAAGTCATTTCTCGCTTAACTTAATAAAATAAATTTCCACCGAACGTTTGAATTGTATTATCCGTTAACTTCGGTTAAAATGAATTCCGACCGTTCGGTCGTGCCGTAACCACATTGGAAATCAAAAGAGAGGTAAAAAAATAATATAATAATAAAAAAAAACATCTTTTAGTAAAATAAAGCGGAAATCAATCGGACGTTTTCTCTTTGGGATTTCTCATTCTTAATCGAATTGACTAATAACTAAAGTGAAACTAAGGCTAAAATCAACTCGCCTAGTCAAGCTCGTCCACAAAAATAGGTTTTTGAAGTTTGTCATTTCAATTTCTTACTAAGTAAAATGGATCATTTTCAAGGTCCAACGCCTTAAAATGATCACCACTAAAGTAAAAAGAATCACTTGATAAGAAAGAACTACGTAGGTCTGATTTTCTCATCTCAAATTAAGGAATACGTAGGAGCAAAGGGAAACACCCTTGTCGACCACAAAAAGAAAAAATATAAAAAGGGTATAAAGGATATAGAGACATAAAAAGGGAACATAAAAAATCAAAGTCATGTTTGCACATTCGATTAAAGGCTGCCATCCCTTGGGGCGGACGTGTGGGGTGCTAATACCTTCCCCGTGCGTAAATACAACTCCCGAACCTTTCACTTAAAAGTTCGTAGATCGCGTCTTTTCCGGTTTTTCCGACGTTTTCCTCAAATAAACGTTGGTGGCGACTCCGCGCGTATTCCTTTCGTGGAACACGCATCCCGCGAGTCTCGCGTCGCCCTCCCGCCGAAGGGTAGGTTGCGACAGTTGGCGACTCCACTGGGGATTCCTTTCGTGGAACACGCATCCCGCGAGTCACGTGTCGCCCTCCCGCCGAAGGGTAGGTTGCGACAGTTGGCGACTCCACTGGGGACTGTTTTTTAGAGAGTTAGGCCATTTAATCTTGTGCAATGTTTTATCATGACTTTCTCCTTTGTTGGTTTCCCTTTATTTGTTTTATGTTCTTGTGTATATAAACTATTTGTTGCTTTTAGTGTGTTTTAGAATGTATGCATGGGGTAAATATTTATTCATTTGATGCACACAAACACTAACACTATTTGCACACACTGTGAGTGAAAAAGGGCCCTATACCCGGGTTCATGGGAACATAAGGAGTGGAGGTGAATCTGTGATCATGCTAGGTCTCCGACTTGCTTGATTACAGTGAACCCTCATCTAGAGCTTTTCTCTTTGAAAACTTATTGTTGCTAGTAGTCCCTACTGCTGCAATATGTTCTTCGAAGGGGATGATACCTCTAGAAACCATCAAGAGAGATATGACTACCTTGGGGATTATTGCTAAAAGCCTAGTTAGTTCTCTCCCTTATAGGTCCCTTAAATAGGGGCACGGAGCAAACACGCTGCGTGCCATTTTTCACACTGCCATGCATAAGTATCATATACCCGTTTGCTTATGTTCAGTGAATATTATCATACTATGTACATCCCCGTATTGTACCTTTCGCATGTGCATCATGTGTGGGTTCCGTCTTAATCCCCTCTCTTGGGCAAACCAACGGAGGGTCCGTGTCACCTTCTTAAATACATACGTTGGGCACTTTGCTACCCCAAGACATTGTATCTAAGAAGGAGACAATTTCCCGAGCTCCCGTATTCATAAATTGCATCCGTGTCATATGCATTCCTTCATGCATTCATCCATTCCACCCATGATAGATGTCGGAGTTTTGATTCGCACTAGATTTTATTTCACTTTAGTAAAACATGGGATCAAGTCAAAAGCCTTCGCTTAAAAAGAGGTTCTATCAAGTCAAAATCAAGAGCTTAGAGGTCACCAGTTTATGAAAGTTGGGGCAATTAATGGGTCAACTTCAACGGCAAGCCTTCCGCAAAGCCTATGGTAAGATTTGGGACCTAGCTAGGGTAGAAGTCTCCATGGAACCGATTGCATCCCTTTCCCAGTATTATGACCAGCCCCTAAGGTGCTTCACATTTGAGGACTTCCAGCTAGTGCCGACTGTGAAAGAGTTTGAAGAAATCCTGGGATGCCCACTGGGAGGAAGGAAGCCATATCTTTTCTCTGGGTTCTATCCCTCCACGATAAGAGTTGCCAAGGTGGTGAAAATCTCAGCACAAGAGTTGGACCGTGTAAAGCAAAACAGGAATGGGGTAGTCGGAGTACCAAGGAAGTGTTTGGAGGAAAGGGCAAAGGCCTTGGCAAATCAAGGCGAATGGGCTTTCTTTTATTGACATCTTGGCGCTTTTGATCTTTGGAGTTGTCCTCTTTCCGAATATGGAAGGGTTAGTGGACCTAGCAGCGATTGACGCTTTCCTCGCCTTTCATCATGGCAAGGAAAGCCTGATCGTCGCCATTTTGGCCATGTATGACACGTTCGACCGGGGATGTGAAAAGAGCGGCGCAAGAATTGTTTGTTGTGCACCAACTCTTGGCTAGCAGGGGGGCGTCTGTTAATTGGTTCCCTCGCTAGAAGGAAGGAAGAATCAAGATTCTATCTTCATGCGAAGGATGTCCAAATGTTCCCTTGATGGGAACAAGGGGTTGTATTAATTATAATCCCGTTCTCGCCATAGGAAAGCTTGGCTACCCCATGAGAGGAGCGCCATTAGACAAAAGCATCACGCCTTTCATTACACGGGGTTTTAGTGACCCCAATGCAAAGGTACTCCAAGGAGTTCGCAAGGCATGGGATGCGGCATGAAGAAAGGATAGAGAGCTTAGGGGAAGCCGTAATGGGATCATCGGCGGCTATCATAAGTGGCTGAGAGTCCGAACACAAGGATTGGATTGGCTCCCAAATCTAAAGACTGTGAGAGACGATGAGGTTAAAGCTTCGGAAGAAAGTGATGAGGTACAAGCCCTAAAGGCAGAGCTTGAAAGAGCCCGGGTAGTCGAAGAGAAGTTCAAGTCCATAGCCATCAAAGTCTGAAAAGAGTATGATGAACTAAGGGATGTCAATATGGCCACTGATGAAGCCTTGGAATGAGAAACCAAGAAGGCCCGAAAGGAAGAACACGACCAAAGCAAAGTTTTGAGGGGCTTTATAGGGCAGCAATAGTGAGCTCAAGCTCCGAAGAGGTGAAAGGAATCATCACGGGTCAAAGGCATGATCTTGAAGGACGAGCTAAAGGTCTGCCTTAGGTCGAAAAGAAATTTGTCCCAACAGTTAAGCGAGACTGAAGGGAATATGTGGGCCATCATCGATAAGTGCAAAGAGAAGCTAAATCTAGCGGCGACTCACGAGCAAAGGCTAGAGGATGAGTACGCCAAGATATCAGCAGAAAGGGAAGCAAGGGAAAGGGTAATTGATTCATTGCACCAAGAGGCAACAATGTGGACCGACCGATTTGCTCTTACTTTGAACAGGAGTCAAGAACTTCCCCGATTGCTAGCCAAGGCCAAAGCAATGGCGGACACCTACTCCGGCCCCAAGGAGATCCACGGACTTCTCAGCTATTTTCAGCATATGATAGACTTAATGGACCATATGATTAGAAACCGCTAGGAAGTTTGTATTGTCGCTCAGACCTTGACTAGTTATAACTTTTTGAAAAAAATGAGTTTATCCCACGTTTTTACTCCAAAAATCAGTGCGAATCAAGTCACTCCCACATTTTATCTCTAGCATGCATTGTATGTTGGTCTCGTCCTTTGTCACGGGAAGCCGGAAGGTCCATATCACCTTCTTAATTGTACACATGGGGCACTGCGCCCCCAAATGCGCAAGTAAGAAGAGATAATTTTCCGGGCTCTCGTGTCCGTAAAATGCATTCATATCATGCATCGCATAAGCATCTCTTCATAACATCATAATGAACATATCGTTCCTGCATTTGTCTGTTATCATATTCCAGCCTCACATTTTGCATGAGTCATGGCATCATCATGCATATGCGTTCAACAAACTTTTTGATCTGCAAAATTGCATACCATTTGTTTTCATGTTTGCTCATCCTTGTGTTTTCCTCTACAAAAACAAAAAAGGGGAAGCGTGAAACTTCACACTACATTCTTAGTTGCATGTGTTAGGCACCATGAGCCAACCATGTTGGGATCATAAACCCATTTCTAAAAAAAAAAACACACAACAACAAAACAAAATAATTGAACATGGTACCTAATGCATGGTTAACTAGGAAATGGTGTTTCTTCGGGCATCTCAATTTCATAATTACATTTTCCGTGCATAAGCTTAAAGTATGCCCGAGTCATTCATCCCTATGAGATGTTGTTGAAGTATTGGCGATCAGAATTGCCATTCCTTGGATTATAGGGTTGAACCAAGCTCATGCTTTTACAAAAAGGTTCATCAAGTCAAGTTGAAATATGGAAGTAACCGTCTTGCAAAATTGGGGCAAAAGATGAATCGAGTCACATCACTACTTCATCTACTGCCAAACATATTTAGGATTGTTGATGTCCTTGTTACTTCCAGTTTCACCTTAACAAAGATGTCATGGACCATGTTGAAAATCTAAATTGATTCAACCCCATATCCTGCGTAAAAATTCGCAATACTTCAACTGTACATCATTCGCATACATCCATGCTTTTCATTGGTTGCATTGCTCATTTCATTCTTTCCTTGAAAAATAAAATAAAATAAAATAAAATGAACTTAATCATTGTTATAAAAAAAAAACATGCTTTATGGCGTCCTCACCGAACTTGTGCTAGAGCTAGAGTAATGGGTGAAGTATAGGAGATACAAGAGAAGATGAAGGCCGACATGGAGGCCATGAAAGAGCAAATGGCCACGATGATGGAGGCCATGATGAGCATGAAGAAGATAATGGAAGCCAATGCGGTTACAATTGCCGCTACCAGCACTGTTGCTGAGAGGAACCCGATGCCCCCATCTGGCCTCAACCAAATGAATCATCCAACCTCAGTTATGGTAGGCAAAGATTTGGGAAGTACGGGCAGCCCCCATGATGTGCAAATTCAAAACGAGCATGCCTTCCCGCCATATGGTTTTGCTCTCAACTATACGCCACCCAAAGTGGCGTACACTCCCAATAAGAATGTCAATAACTCCACTCCTATACCCATTGAGAGCCAACAACCCCAAACTGATCATGCACATGTCTCTTAAACCGTGGGGGGGACACATGAAATTCCCCACCACAATCTAGCCGACTTCGAGCCTTGCCTCGGATATGCCACGGAAGGGCAAGCAGTTGGTGGTATACCCCTACAAAACCCTTTGGAAGGCCTTCAGTGTCACCCACAACCACAACCCTCACATTCCACAGCGGTTAAAAACCCTCATGCTATGACAGAAATGGGAAAGTTGGATCATCTAGAGGAAAGGCTCAGGGCCATTGAAGGAGGTGAAGATTATGCCTTTGCTAACCTAGAAGAGTTGTTCCTAGTACCTAATATCATCACCCCTCCCAAGTTCAAGGTGCTGGACTTTGACAAGTACAAGGGGACTACTTGCCCCAAGAACCATCTAAAGATGTATTATCGGAAGATGGGGGCATGCGCAAAAGATAAGGAATTACTGATACATTCCTTCCAAGAAAGTCTTACTGGGTAGCTGTTACCTGGTACACTAACTTGGAACCTTCCCGAGTCCATTCTTGGAAGGACCTAGTGGTTGCCTTCGTTAGGCAGTGTCAGTATAATGTCTTCGGATAGGATGCAACTACAGAACATGTGCAAAAAGGGGGCACAAATCTTTCAAAGAATACGCCCAAAGGTGGAGAACCTGGCAGCTCAAAGTGGCACCTCAATGACAAAAAAACGATGACATTGATAGTAGACACATTACCAGTATTCTACTATGGAAAATGGTGGGCTACGCACCTTCAAAGCTTTGAGGATTTGGTCTTTGCCAGTGAAAGGATCGATGTGGGTCCGAAAAGAGGAAAAGTTGATCATCCTACTAGGACGACTGAGAAAACTGGGGCAAATGAAGAGAGTGAGAAAGAGGGAGAAACCCATGCTGTGACTGTCATTCCTATACGGCCAAGTTTCCCACCAACCCAACAATGTCATTACTCAGCCAATAACAAACCTCCTCCTTACCCACCAACCAGTTATCCATAAAGGCCATCCCTAAATCAACCACAAAGTCTGTCTACCACACTTCCAATGACGAACACCACCTTTAGCAAAACCAAAAAAACACCAACAAAAAGGAATTTTGCAGCAAAAAGCCTTTAGGGTTCACCCCAAATTCCGTTGTCATATGCTAAACTTGATCCCATATCCACTCAATAATTCAATGGTAGCCATAACCCCAACCAAGGTTCCTCAACCTCCATTTTTCTGAGGATACGACTCGAACGCAACGTGTGCTTATCGTGGAGGAGCCCTGGGGCATTCCATTGAGCATTGTATGACCCCGAAGCATAAACTGTGAAGTCTAATTGATACGGGCTGGCTGAAATTTGAGGAGAATCGCTTGTTGAATCATAACATTGACAAGCAACACCATACATGGGGCAATTCTGGAAGCTGTTGTTATGACTCATCAGGATTTTCAAGTTTATGCCATTATTATAAACCACAGTTACAATGCTAAATGATATGGATAAAATGGACATCCTTGTCCCTCATCCTCTCACAAACGCATGTTTGCTTATTCAACTTTCACCGGAATGTGGGTGCAAGCCATTGGTCTATTTGCTCAAGCGACCTGCGCTCCTGAGTGTTGACTTCTAAGACTGTTCAATCAGAGATTACTCGTCTTGCACGTTGGTGGGGGTGCCGTAAAACAATGAGTAAAGTTCAAAACAAATAAGTTTCAAAATAAAAAAATAAGTTTCAAAATAATAAAAAATAAAAAGGCATTTGATTGACTGTGTTTTCAAGTAAAAATATAGACGTTCATGTGACTTCATTTTATCATTCCAGAAAGTTTGTCTTCTTAGAGAAGCGAGTTGTCAAGAATAGGATGTTGGACAAATGGCCTCAGTTACCTTAATAAAAAGGGGGGTTGAATTAAGATGCAAAGACTATTCCCCAATTGAACTATCACTCTTTCTTTTTGAATTAACAATGCACCCTTAACATGAATTACTCAAAAGACAAATCAAAATAAACTTCTTTAAAGCAAAAGATAAATAGCAATAAAAGAAGTTTAAAGGAAGAGAGGAATGCAAACTTGATTTATACTGGTTCGGCCACTTCCCGCGCCTACGTCCAGTCCTCAAGAAACCCACTTGAGATTTTCCACTCTCTTTGTAAAACTCCTTTTACAAAGTCTGAACCACACAGGGACAACCCTTCCCTTGTGTTCAAGAATCCTCTACAATAAGAGACTCTCAGTCTCTTAATCCCTTTTCAGAAGTAAGAAGAAGAGAAGAAGAAATCTCTCTTAAAAGGGATAGATTGTACAATGAAGACCAATCAAAATTCCTTATTGAATATGCAAGTGGTTGACCAAGGAATCTTTTTGAGAGGATAAGACAGTTCAGTTCAGAAAAACTCTTAATCTTTTGAGAGGATAAACTTTGTGGGCAATGAAAACTCTCTTTAAATTCGTGTTTCCAAGTCACCTTTGATGGCCATTCATAAACCATTTGAATAGATGTGACTCTTGGAAATTATTTTCTGAAAATCTCCTCTGGTAATCGATTACAAGACTTGTTTAATAGATCACAGGCTTTAAAATTTGAATAAATTGCTGGTAATCAATTACCATCCATGTGTAATCGATTACACATTATAAATTTTGAATTCAAATTTCTAGTGACTGTTATAAACATTTTCAGCTGCTGGTAATCGATTACCGAAGAGCAAATCTCAATTTGAAATGATAGAATTCTTTGGTCAAACCTTTTGTTTTTCAATTTGGAAACTTCTTCCAAAACATTCTAGAAATCAACTTGATCATATATCTTGACTTTCTTGGATTCTTGTCTTGAATAAAACTTAGAAGCACTTGATCCTTTAGCATCATCAAGACATCAAAACATCTTGCTTCTACATAGGAGTCATTTGACTTAATCCATCAGTTGAAAAATCCTTCAACTATTTCTCGTCCTTGGAAAATTCTTTTTGCAAGAATCAATTGCGTCTTTCATTCTTCCTCACTACGAGGTTGTGAAAACAAGACAACAATTGGTACCTCTAAGCCCTACACTGGGGCAATGAAAGGCCCCATGCATAAACCTCAAACGAACCTAGGGGCAGATTAGAAGTTCTCACTCAATAGGTTCCCAACTACAAGGTCATGACGAAAGACAACGATTGGTACCTCAAAGCCTTACAGGGCAATGAGGGGCACCGTGCATGAGCCTCAAGTGAACATAGGGGCCGATCAAAAGTTCTCACCCATCGATGTTTTTAACAAAAAAAAGGGGACAAACCCTAGGATTTCAATGGATTGATTAAACATCAAACGACTCCATTGCCGTCACTCCAAAATGGTCAAGTGACTAAATAAAAAAGAACATACACTCTGAGGGAGTTCCCGGAGAGATTTGCAAAAAGATAGGATGAGGTTGCATGAATTATCACCTTTTTCAAAAGGGCAGTCAATCTGTGTTTTCCAAAAAAAAAATCAAATCAAAATCAAAATCACAAAATAGGGAAAGAATGCCATGAACATTGTACAACTTTCCATTACATTGCATTGTTTCATATAAAGTCCGCATTTACCCAAATTTCACAACAAAGGTTGCATGCATTTGCATCCCTCAAAATCATGTTAACTACATAGATTCCTTACATCTAAATGTCCAAATCTTTTGAATTTGGGATGACCGGCTCTCTCGATGAGTCGATCTCTTGCTTTCTCATAAGGATGGACCCTCGGGTACTAGTACCCTGGTCTTCAGAGGACTACACGTCCTCGCCAACAGAGGGCTGCACGCCCTCACCTTAAGAGGACTGTGTGTCCTCACTTTCAGAGGACTGCATATCCTCACCTTCAGAGGGCTACACGCCCTCGCCATCAGAGGACTGCATGTCCTCACCTTCAGAGGGTTACACGCCCTTGCCATCAGAGGACTGCATGTCCTCACCTTCGTAGGGCTACACGCCCTCACCTTTAGAGGACTACACGTCCTCGCCAACAGAGGGCTGCACGCCCTCACCTTGAGAGGACTACACGTCCTCGCCAACGTAGGGCTACACGCCCTCGCCTTTAGAGGACTACACGTCCTCGCCAACAGAGGGCTGCACGCCCTCACCTTTAGAGGACTACACATCCTCACCTTCAGAGGACTCCACGCCCTCACCTTGAGAGGACTACACGTCCTCGCCTTGAGAGGACTACACGTCCTCGCCTTGAGAGGACTACACGTCCTCGCCTTGAGAGGACTACATGTCCTCACCATCAGAGGGCTGCACGCCCTCACCTCCAGAGGACTACACGTCCTCGCCTTGAGAGGGCTACCCGCCCTCGCCTTGGGTACTAGTTACCCTCACCTTCAGAGGACTACATATCCTCACCTTCGTAGGGCTACATGCCCTCACCTTTAAAGGACTACACATCCTCGCCTTCAGAGGACTGCACGTCCTCACCTTGAGAGGACTAAACATCCTCGCCTTGAGATGACTACATGTCCTCACCATCAGAGGGCTGCACGCCCTCACCTCCAGAGGACTACACGTCCTCGCCTTGAGAGGACTACATGTCCTCACCATCAGAGGGCTGCACGCCCTCACCTCCAGAGGACTACACGTCCTAGCCTTGAGAGGGCTACTCGCCCTCGCCTTGGGTACTAGTTACCCTCACCTTCAGAGGACTACATGTCCTCACCTTCGTAGGGCTACACGCCCTCACCTTTAGAGGACCACACGTCCTCACCTTCAGAGGGCTACACGCCCTCGCCATCAGAGGACTGCATGTCCTCACCTTCGTAGGGCTACATGCCCTCACCTTTAGAGGACTACACGTCCTTGCCAACAGAGGGCTACACGCCCTCACCTTTAGAGGACTACACGTCTTCGCCAACAGAGGGCTGCACGCCCTCACCTTGAGAGGACTACACGCCCTCACCTCCAGAGGACTATACATCCTCGCCTTGAGAGGGTTGCACGCCCTCACCTTTAGAGGGCTACGTGTCCTCATTTTCAGTGTGCTCCACATCCGCACCTTAAGAGAATTTAAGGTCCTCTATCCTTAAATGCTTAACCAAGACTTGCACTCCCGGTTAAGGGACCAGTAGTTTCCTTTTAACGGTTCCTGGGCCACCCCCTGATATTGGAAGAGGGCCAACTGTGCGAGCACAACCAGAGAGGGAGGCTATCACACAGCTACTATGCATACCGGGGCAAGATTTCACCCGTGCCGCTGCAAAGAGACGAGTGCGGATCATGCGCACCAACATGACCACTCTTACACAGATATAGATGACATTGCTACTTAGCAACATTCTGCCCAGCGACCGCAATGCCAATCTCCCCCTGCAAAAGTATCAGTTGGTCTGTGTCGTCCCAACATGGGTAAGTATGCATATGGTTCAACTGATTTCTGATACCATCTATTATTTGCAGGGATCGCACCCACAAAGACACCCAGTGGACCTGAAGAAGTCCAACAGGGCCCTGGGGTTTCCAGCTCTGGTTACGGGCCTCTGTCGGCCCTACAGGGCGCCCGTTCCCCCCAGCAAGTTCATGTCGTCGTGGCATAGGTAAGTATGCACCTCCCCCAACTGATTTCTGATGTCATCTATTGTTTGCAGGGATTGTGCCCGCAAGACACCTAGTGGACCCGAAGAAGGCCAACAGGGTCTTGGAGTTGCCAGCTCTAAATACGGGTCTCTGTCAGGTCTAGGGAGTGCCTGTCGCCCCCAGCAAGGTCATCAGGTCCCCCCTACCAATCGAGCTTTCATCAAGAAGTTCTGCGTCTCCAGGCAGGCGCAGGGCGAAACACCACAGCAGCCTGGGGATGGCCGGCAGCGGGCAACAGACGCACATGGCCGACACCACAACAGACGCAGGGCGAAACACCATCACCTCTAGAGTTCACCTCTGCTCATCCACAAAAAGGTTTGAGTATTGCCTACACCACATGGCCGACCAATAGGCGACCAAGTCCAAAGCCAAAGGTAAGCAAAGTACTAGGTCAGTGACCGACAAGTCATAAGGCGTCCAGCTAAAGACGTTAAAGAAGCACTACTAGGAGGCAACCTAGTACCTTTTGAATCTATGCTTGTTATTTGATCACTTTTCATAGTAGGACACACCTAGTTGCTCATGATCCTAGGAATTTAAATAAAACGAGCACAAGCTCAGAAGGTGGTCATACCTCACAAAATATATATATGTATGTTTAGGTAGAAAGATACCTTAGATATGCATGTATGTAAACAAAAACACACTTCACAAAATATATATATGTATGTTTAGGTAGCAAGATACCTTAGATATCATGTATGTAGCAAAAAGATACCTCACAAAATATATATATGTATGTTTAGGTAGCAAGATACCTTGGATATGCATGTATGTAGCAAAAAGATACCTTACAAAACATATATATGTATGTTTATGTAGAAAGATACCTTGGATATGCATGTATATAGCAAAAATACCTTACAAAACATATATATGTATGTTTAGGTAGCAAGATACCTTGGATATGCGTGTATATAGCAAAAATACCTCACAAAAATATACACATGTTTAGGTAGCAAAATACCTCATGAAAAAAAAAGGGGGAAAAAGAGAGCAAATAAGAAAAGAAGAGAGCAAGAAAAAGAAAAAAAGAGCAAATAAGGAAAAAGAAAGCAAGTAAGAAAAAAGATGGGAAAAATAAAAATAAGTTGTCTAGCTGAAAAACCGACATGCTTTTGAAAAGAGATGACTTCCAACTTTTCTTTGAAAAAATCACTGATCATAACTAGTTTTTGGAAAAATGTGTACACCTGAAGGGTAAATGCTGTGAAATTTCCCCGGACGCCCGAAATGGACTCGGATGAATGCACAAATTGATAAAAGAACATATTTTGGAAACGTTGGGTTGACTAAAATAGAGGAAATGAATCCTGAGCCCTAGCATCACATGACCATAAAAATTTGACACTTGAGCGTCCACATAGGTGCATGCATGACCAGTTTTGCATAAAATTTCCAAATCATCATTTTTGCATTTGTGTCATGGAAATAATGTGGGGCATCCCTTTTTATCCTTGAACCAAACCAAACCCTGACATGTATCATGTCTAGCCATTCTACAAGCCTTGAGCCAAAATCCTGACTCACCATAAACCTTACCCTCGGAAGCAAAAAAAAAAGAAGGAAAGGAAATTTCCAATCAAAGAGAAAGCAAAAAAGGAAGGAAAGGAAATTCCCAATCAAAGAGAAAGCAAAAAAGGAAGGAAAGGAAATTCCCAATCAAATAGTGGGAGAAAGAGAAAAAAGAAAAGAAAGGAAATTCCCAATCAAAGAGTGGGAGAAAGAAAAAAGAAAAGAAAGAAAATTCCCAACCAAAGAATGGGAGAAAGTAAAAAAGAAGGAAGCTCCTGGTCAAAGAAACCAGAAGAAATGTGCAGAGAGGTCTTTGGACCAGACAATATCTGAACAGTACAGAATTGTCATCAAATGAACAAAAGAAAGAAAAGGAAACCATGACCTAAAGTGGTCTTCTCCCTTTGATTACCAACCAAAATCCTGTGCGTCGGTGACTTGTTCGCCTCGCGCAAAACCAAAACAGAAAAGGAAAAGGCAAAAAAATAATCAAAAGCCGAAAAACTCCCCAAAAGAACCCATTCCCAAGGGAAGTCCTATTTGATCCATGATCACGCATGTAATTTTTGATTTGATAGGAAATAATTTGCAAAGTCAAATCATGACATATCTATGGTTCGGAATTAGGATGAAACACTTACCTGTGCGAGATTGATACACTTTGAGTGGATTTCTTCTATTTTTGTCGAACCCAGTGTTTCCTCTAAATGGTCATTTAGAAACAAAATGCTAACATCCAAAATCTCATTTATGGTTATGGGAGATTTCATCAGCAGACTCTCCTTCCCCGGTAGACGCATTGTTTTTCACTCAAAAAAGCATATGCTGCTCTAAATCAGTTGGAATATTTGTCTCTTTGCTAAAGCATGTTTGCATTTTTAGTGGAGAAAACACCGAGACTTTTTCAAGTCTCACAAGTTATCCAGAACTACGTAGGTCTGAGTTCCTCATTAGAGGATACGTAGGAGCAAGAGCCTCGCTTTTGTCGACCACACCGCCTTTTGTTGCCATGACCCAAGAGCTGGTAGCCCGCGGAGACACCTTACGATTATCCGCACCTCGTCATTCAGTGACCCCAAGTGTGATTGATGAGCAGAGGCCAATGTGGTCATCTGCGCCTTTTCCAGAGATGTCAGCATTTTCCGATGGAGACTTTTCAAGTCTCACAAGTTATCCAGAACTACGTAGGTCTGAGTTCCTCATTAGAGGATACGTAGGAGCAAGAGCCTCGCTTTTGTCGACCACACCGCCTTTTGTTGCCATGACCCAAGAGCTGGTAGCCCGCGGAGACACCTTACGATTATCCGCACCTCGTCATTCAGTGACCCCAAGTGTGATTGATGAGCAGAGGCCAATGTGGTCATCTGCGCCTTTTCCAGAGATGTCAGCATTTTCCGATGGAGACTTTTCAAGTCTCACAAGTTATCCAGAACTACGTAGGTCTGAGTTCCTCATTGGAGGATACGTAGGAGCAAGAGCCTTGCTTTTGTCGGCCGCCCCATAATCTTTGTCATACTGACCCTGAGGTCATGTGACATGCACCCTTGTATCATCCAGAGGCGGCGGGCCCGATGACAAGCAGAGACCAAGTTTGGTCATTCTGCACCCTTGTATCATCCAGAGGCGGCGGGCCCGATGATACGCGGAGATACCTTACGGTTATCCGCACCCTTTTGTCATCAAGAGGCGGCGGGCCCGATGACAAGCAGAGACCAAGTTTGGTCATTCTGCACCCTTGTATCATCCAGAGGCGGCGGGCCCGATGATACGCGGAGATACCTTACGGTTATCCGCACCCTTTTGTCATCCAGAGGCGGCGGGCCCGATGACAAGCAGAGACCAAGTTTGGTCATTCTGCACCCTTGTATCATCCAGAGGCGGCGGGCCCGATGATACGCGGAGATACCTTACGGTTATCCGCACCCTTTTGTCATCAAGAGGCGGCGGGCCCGATGACAAGCAGAGACCAAGTTTGGTCATTCTGCACCCTTGTATCATCCAGAGGCGGCGGGCCCGATGATACGCGGAGATACCTTACGGTTATCCGCACCCTTTTGTCATCCAGAGGCGGCGGGCCCGATGACAAGCAGAGACCAAATTTGGTCATTCTGCACCCTTGTATCATCCAGAGGCGGCGGGCCCGATGATACGCGGAAATACCTTACGGTTATCCGCACCCTTTTGTCATCCAGAGGCGGCGGGCCCGATGACAAGCAGAGACCAAATTTGGTCATTCTGCACCCTTGTATCATCCAGAGGCGGCGGGCCCGATGATACGCGGAAATACCCGAGTGGTTATCCGTATAAACATTCTTTTGCTATCTGGAAGACAGAACGCTTGATAGCATGCAGAGGCTGACATAGTCTTCTGCACCTTTTGTTCCTCCGGGAACAACAAGTCATTTACATGCGGAAATTTCATGGTCACCCGCGACTCTCGTCAACCGAGAGGAGCGAAATTAGTGTCGTACACTAATTTTCGTCCGGGTACCTTTGCTTGATGACATGCGACCTTTCTTTGGTCCTTGTGAGGTGCTTGGCACCCATCATTAGGCAATTTGTGAAAATCCGGGAACGACAAGTCATGGTCACCCGCGACTCTCGTCAACCGAGAGGAGCGAAATTAGTGTCATACACTAATTTTCGTCCGGGTACCTTTGCTTGATGACATGCGACCTTTCTTTGGTCCTTGTGAGGTGCTTGGCACCCATCATTAGGCAATTTGTGAAATTCTGGGAACAACAAGTCATTTGCATGTGGAGATTTTATGGTCACCCGCGACTCTCGTCAAATCGAGAGGAACGAAATTAGTGTCTTATCTTTACTTTCCTTTTATCTCCAATAAAAGACAAGTAAAGAGGGGCAACTGTCATACCCTAATTTCGTCCGGGGACCTTTGCTTGATGACATGCGATCTTTCTTTGGTCCTTGTGAGGTGCTTGGTACCCATCATTAGGCAATTTGTGAAATTCCAGGACATGCCGGAAAACCAAAAAAATATTGATGCACAATCCGTAAGTTTCCGTGACACACCGGAAATCAAATGGAAGCATCGTTGCATAATTAAGTGAGGTTCCGTAACATTCCGTAAGTCAAAAAGGGGATGATTATGTAATCCGCAAGGTTCCGTAACATTACGGAAAGAAAACAAGTATCGTTACGAAATTCGTAAGTTTCCGTAACTTTACGAAAAAAGAATCACCAAAAAACAGTAGAGGGGGTGTACTTAGTAAAAATGGGGGTGCAAATAGCACCCAGGCCCACTTGGGCCCTCCAGAATATTCCTCCAGAAGGCTGTTGCTTCTGGAGGAAGCAACCTGGCTCGCCTGGGCGAGCTGGGCGGCAACCACCTCCCCTATTTTGCTATAAATAGGGGAGGAAGTGAAGAAGAAAAGGGCTGAGCCCCTTTGGCACTTCTCTCTCTTTCGAATTTGCTTGGAAAAATCGTTTCCGTGAAGAAAATCTAAGCCGAGGCGCTTCCGAAACGTTTCCGTAACGTTTTCCGTGAAGAATTTCGCAAAGGTTTCAACCGTTCTTCGACGTTCTTCATTCGTTCTTCATCGTTCTTCGATCTTCAACGGGTAAGTACCTCGAACCAAGCTTTTCGATTCATTCTATGTACCCGTAGTGGTCCACATTGTGTTTCGTGCATTTTTATTCTCGTTTTGTTTACTTTTTATACCCCCTGTTGACGTGCTTAAGCCATTTTACTTAAGTCATTTCTCGCTTAACTTAAAAATAAAATAAATTTCCACCGAACGTTTGAATTGTATTATCCGTTAACTTCGGTTAAAATGAATTCCGACCGTTCGGTCGTGCCGTAAACACATTGGAAATAAAAAAAGAGGTAAAAAAATAATATAATAATAAAAAAAAACATCTTTTAGTAAAATAAAGCGGAAATCAATCGGACGTTTTCTCTTTGGGATTTCTCATTCTTAATCGAATTGACTAATAACTAAAGTGAAACTAAGGCTAAAATCAACTCGCCTAGTCAAGCTCGTCCACAAAAATAGGTTTTTGAAGTTTGTCATTTCAATTTCTTACTAAGTAAAATGGATCATTTTCAAGGTCCAACGCCTTAAAATGATCACCACTAAAGTAAAAAGAATCACTTGATAAGAAAGAACTACGTAGGTCTGATTTTCTCATCTCAAATTGAGGAATACGTAGGAGCAAAGGGAAATACCCTTGTCGACCACAAAAAGAAAAAATATAAAAAGGGTATAAAGGATATAGAGACATAAAAAGGGAACATAAAAAATCAAAGTCATGTTTGCACATTCGATTAAAGGCTGCCGTCCCTTGGGGCGGACGTGTGGGGTGCTAATACCTTCCCCGTGCGTAAATACAACTCCCGAACCTTTCACTTAAAAGTTCGTAGATCGCGTCTTTTCCGGTTTTTCCGACGTTTTCCTCAAATAAACGTTGGTGGCGACTCCGCGCGTATTCCTTTCGTGGAACACGCATCCCGCGAGTCTCGCGTCGCCCTCCCGCCGAAGGGTAGGTTGCGACAGGAACAAAAATGAAATGCTTGGGGATGTAATGGAATCTCATCAGTTGACATTGTTTAAATTCTTAAAAGACAGAACAGGCTGGTTGAACTCTATTGAGTCTATTCCATCTCATTCTACCCAATGCCCAATTTTTCTTCTCTAATTTGGAAGGACAAATCTAACTCATTTATTTTGAATAATTATTAAATTATGCTTTTGTCCTTAACCCTGCATAAAGTGGGTAAGTGTTATCCCCATAGTTCATTTTGGTGGCTCCTTGCTTTGTGGCTTTATCATTATTCACTTGTTCTGATTCTGATTCCTGATTCTCTTCCTCCTCAACTAGGGATGAGGACACAACTAAGGGCAAGGAACATGAAGCACTTGAAGGGCCCATGACCAGAGGCAGACTTAAACAGGCCCAACACAGTGATGAGGACACAACAAAGGGCAAGGACCATGAAGCACTTGAAGGGCCCATGACCAGAGGCAGACTTAAACAGGCCCAACACGTCATAGAGACAAGGCTGGTCATTTGTATAGCTGCCATTGATGATGATTGAAGGCCCAAGTGGAGAAAGATGAAGGCCCAGAGGCAAAGGCACTACCAAGACTATTAATTGTTGCTGAAGGCCCAAACTAATTTGAAGGCTCAAGTTAAATATGTTTTTAGTTATAATTTTTATTTATTGTAATTTTGGCCCAAACTATTTAGAAGGCCCATGTCTATTTTTATCTTTTGGTTCAGATACACTATAAGTATTGGTTTTTGTTTTCAATAAAGGAACTTTTGGCATTTTCATAAAATTTGGTGAGAGCTTCTCTTTGGGTTCCTTGTTGAACCAATCTCAGACTTATCAAGGTAATCCTTGTGGCGTCTACTCTGACTTATCTTCCTTCACTGGAAGTGGCATTATCCAAAACTCCGTAGTCTATATCAAATGATCCGCTCCTAGTCAGGTTCACATCATCTGGTATCAGAGCTTCGGCTCTTGATACAGGTTCTATCCTATCCAATTTTTTTTCTTCGTAATTTTTCCAGGTTCGTGTTTTGTCCTTGTTCTGTTATTTGTTTTCTTGTTTGTGTCTTTGTTTCGTTCGTGTTCTTGTTCTTGTCACGTTTTTTGTTCTTGTTCTTGTTTCTTGTGTCTTTCAAACTTTGTGTCCAAAAAAAAAATCTATTTGAGTTCTGTTTGTGCCTGTCGTATTGTATTCTGTCTTCTGTTCATAACTTTTGTTTCAGCCTATTCGAATTCTGTTTGGGTAAAAATTTCCTAATTGCCGAATTGCTAAATTGTCAAATTTGCCTAATGATGATTGCCGATTGAACGAATTCTAATTGTTGGACGTCTGAAAAAAAAAACGAAAAAAAAGAGAAACAGAAAAAAGTTGCAAAAAAAAGAAAGAAAGAAAGACAGAAAAAAAAGAAACAGAAAACAGTTGCAAAAAAAAAAGTTTGGAAGAGATTTGAGTGTTTGATCTTTGAACACAAAATTAAGGCATTTAGAGGAATTTTTTAGGAAAATTGTGGGGCCTAATCCCCTTTGGGAATTTTCCCAGGGATTCTCCTCTGAATTCTGAGCATTTTGACATATAGTGGGCCTCAAACGGACAACTGTAGCAAAAGTTATGAGCATTTGAAGTTTGCTTGTCATATTTGTTATCTTATCTGTTATCCTACCTAATATCTTATTTGTTATGATATCTGTTACCCAAATTAAAGCTAACCTGTTATCCAAATCCAATCTAATATATTATCCAAATCCAATCTAATATATTATCCAAATCAAATCCAATCTGCTATCCAAATCAAGTCCAAATTGTTATCCCAAATCAAATCTGTCTGTGATCATAATATGGCTTTCCTTTTAATTTATATTACCTTGTGTGTCTAATTTGGTCCATCCAGGAACTTAAGAGGGAACACGAGTGGTAAAAGGCAAGAGGGAATACATTACACAAAAGCCTATTGAGAGCATGAAACACGAGCGTACTACCATCTAAGAGTTAAACACGTGAGTAGAGTGTGGTGAGGTGTTGAAACCTTAATAATTTTTATTGCAAATTTTTTTTTTCTATTGAATTATGGCTGGAGCAGGTGGTGGTGGTGATGAGTATCATCAGTTGGACGGAGCTTAGTGTCTGTTACTGGACGCGATGAATGCACAGATGCAACGTTTGCTGGACCGTAACAATGAGGAGGTCTTTGGACGACTAGAATTTTTGGAGAACTAAGCCAATCAGAATGCTAGACAAAATATAGGTGGGAACAAAGGTAACAATGGCGGTAATGACGAACCGAGGCAGAACCGGGTTGAGGCAGTAAAGCTCAATGTTCCTCCCTTCAAAGGCAGAAGTGATCCAGATGCCTACCTGGACTGGGAAATGAAGATTGAGCATGTATTTGCCTGCAATGACTACAGTGAAGAGCAGAAAGTCAGGCTAGCAGCAGCTAAATTCTCCGACTATGCCCTTGTTTGGTGGCATAAATACGAGAGAGAAATGCTGAGAGAGGAACGACGAGAGGTAGATACATGGATTGAGATGAAAAGGGTGATGAGAAAAAGGTATGTGCCCACTAGCTATAACAGAACCATGCGATAGAAACTCCAAGGGTTGTCCCAAGGGAATTTAACTGTGGAAGAATATTATAAAGAGATGGAAATGGCATTAGTGAGGGCCAACATCGAAGAGGAATCCGAAGACACAATGGCTCGTTTCCTGAATGGTCTAAACCCTGAAATCAGAGATGTTGTTGAATTACAAGAGTATGTGGCGTTGAATGACTTGTTACATAGGGCACTCCGGGTTGAACAACAAATTAAAAGAAAAGGTGCAACAAGGAGGAACTCACCCAATACTTACAACCAGAACTGGGCCAACAGATCCAAGAAGGAGGGAGGTAATTCGTTCCGCCCTGCAGCCACATCCCCGCATGGAAAGTCAACAGCTTCTAGTGTAGGTGGAAGCAAACATAACACCTCCACTTCCTCATCCAATATTGGAACCAGAAACATAAAATGCTTCAAGTGCTTAGGCAGAGGACATATTGCTTCTGAATGTCCAACCAGGAGGACCATGATCATGAAGGCTGATGGAGAAATCACTAGTGAGTCTGAAATCAGTGAAGAAGAAGTGGAAGAAGAAGAGTATGAGGAGGAATCTATGTAGGGTGATATGCTGATGGTGAGAAGGTTGTTGGGAAATCAGATGCAACCACTGGATGACAATCAAAGAGAATATATTTTCCACACTAGGTGTGTAATTAATGGTAAGTTGTGCTCCTTAATTGTTGATGGAGGAAGCTGTACCAATGTTGCAAGTTCCAGATTAATGACCAAACTGAATTTGGAAACTAAGCCCCATCCTAGACCATACAAACTTCAGTGGCTTAGTGAAGATGAAGAGGTAAAAGTGACTCAACAGGTTGAGGTGTGTCTCACCATTGGGAGATATTATGATAGGGTGCTGTGTGATGTGGTCCCAATGGAAGCGACCCATGTGACCCA